>NW_028327173.1:144136455-144437348 GCF_987537825.1 Furipterus horrens
CCTTCATTTCACTAGGGTTTAAGATTCAAGTGTATAAAAAACGATTTTTTTCTAAAGCAGAATTTAGAAGACTCAGTCTAGAGGATTCATAGAACTACTTTTTTTTCTACATATCAAAAGTAATGAAGAATTCCCTGACTCCTGATTTTGAAACCAATTTCTGTTATTTAAAAATCTGTTGAAATTGCCTCTATTGCTTAGCACCAAGAAATATTTCTTTGCATGAGTTAAGAAATATGTTTTCAACTTGTTAAGTATCCATTAGGATTAGTCTGTGTTTGCATATGTACCTTGTAGTTGCCAATAAACACCAACATAGCTGTAGAAAAATACAGAGCTTTAGTGTCCACGTGACCGTCAGTGAGCCACCTAACCTCATGGAGCTTCAGTTTGCTCGTCTATATGTGCTGTAAACCAGGATAATAATACCTCACAAGTCATCGGCAGGGCGACTGGAGTGATGATGATTAAATAAGTGAAAACATCAAAGCTGAACACTGTAACTCCACTTAAGAGTTTTAAAAACACCTAAAAACTAATGACATTGTTCATCTATTATTTTAAAAATACTATTATTTCATTAAAGATATTTGTGAGATATGTAAATCCACTGATTTCTGTAACTGACCTTTTGCTGCTCGAATAAAAATGATGTGGCTTATCCACGGTTACCTACTAGAATTTGTAATTACATATTTCTAAACATCTAATTTAGCAATGTTTTTACATCTGTTCTCTTGTTTTCCAAATACAGCTTTTCAGTCAAGAGAACTTCTCTCTGCTTTTGAAATCATCTTGCTACAAATCAGTTACATTGCCATTTCCTAGAAAGTTGGAGACTGTCACCAGGATTTCTGGTAAAGATGAACCCTCATCTTATGAAATGCACGCTCTTCATGATTAAAAAAATTCCACATCGGGACTATTGAGTCTACACGTTATAAGATACCAAACATCATACTGAAATTTAAAAATAGGTTTCAAAATTTAAGTGTTCATATTTTAAATTCCTACCCATTTCATTTGCTGTATTTTTCCCTTTCCATCAAGCCACAGACGCTGATCTCAGGAAGGTCAGTAAGTCCAGCTACTTTTATAACACTTTCACATTCCAAAAATAAAAAATGTTTATACTCTGAATATTAACCGCCATTTCATGTATACCAATATTTCAATGATTCCCTACATTCTCCCGAATTCCTAAATCATTTCAGAGTTATAACATGTCACGTTAACATTTAAAAATAGGAAAAATAGAAACAAAAAAGGCAGTTTCCCAAATGGAAGGCATTTAATCGTGTTGAAATAAGATCTTGTCCTCTAGGGCTGACCCTCATCCCACCTCACACTTCCTGGATTCTCAAGTTTGTAGCCTTGGCTTACAAGGGTTAACATAGCCCATAAGATAAATCCAGGATCAGATGGACAGGCTCTGAGGAATCAGGTCCTCCATTTAATCTCCAGGCCATGTTTGGTCAGGAGCAGTCTCTGCCTTTCTGGGTTTGACGTGGGAGGGAGTAATTATGTTTATGACAGACACACCATCAGAATTGCTCTTGGCACCTTTTGTGTGTCAATGATGGCAAAATGCTTTTTTTAAATATTCCTGGGAACACATGCCCATGAGAGAAGCGTCAGTCTCATATTTTCCCAAAGATCAAAATATCAAGAGCTGGGAAATCCCTCCGTAGAATGGCCTTATTTTTGAGACTAAGGCAAGCACCTGGGGAATTAATAGCTGACATGCCTCATTTTAAACATCTACCATATGTTCCTGGAAAATATAGCCCTGTATCACTTTCTGTTTTTCTTTCACTGGTTTATGTTTTGCCTTGAATAAAAACTGCATGAAAACACGGTCTTACGTTACCAGGTAAGCATCGCTTCCGTGGAATAGCTCGGTAACATTTTTAGTGTTTTATTTATGCAAACAAAAGTGCTCCTCAAATCAGTGCCAGCTGAACTGCTTGAAGGGTGCTGTCTGAATTTCAGTGAACTGAAGCTTTTCCTTAATACCGCTCAAGTGCAGATACTCCCCCAAAAGCTTGCAATAGCTTTTTTCCCCTTCTTGTTTTTTAAATCACATGTCTGTGTTTCAGGGTTCTTCAAATTTACTCAAAGTAGAGTCATGGAATTTCTGAAGGCAAGGCAGTGGGTTCACACACACACACACACACGAAAAGACAGAGAGACTTTTTTTCAGTGTTCTGTGAATCTACTGAACGCCTACCTATCGTGTGCTACAGGCTGTGCACACACACACATTCATTTTCCCCTTCTTGACAACACTGTGAGATAAATATTACCAGCCCCATCTCAGAGAAACTGAGCTTCTGAGAGGGTTTCATGATAAAGGTCACAAAGCTGGTGAGTGGCAGAGCTGGGAATCCAATTGAATTTTCTTTTTTTACTGCAAACTGTTTGTTTATTGTTTGGGCTAGCACACAATAGAAATGACGTTCACATGCACAGCCACTCCCAGCATGAATCCAAGGTTATCGGACGTTAAGAAAGCAAATGTGGATGCAAGTGAGTGACATTGGTTTCTTCTATATGCATGTGTAATACTAATACATATGTTATTTGCAAATATCGGCTCTTAAATACTGTGGCACACCATAGCTGGAGGAGAGTAAGTGTGCTATCCCTTTGTGCCTAAAAACCTAGACAAACAGCAGTAAATCCAAGGGTTGAGACAGCTTTGCTTTTACATTTCCTGTAATTAACAGATTAGGAGAAAATTATCATTTCCATTCGTTTGTCTTTTAGTATAATCAAAGGGACATGCAATTTAATTCAATGTTTGTTGACTGCCTACTACGGGCATGCGCTATGCTTGCATGGGATAAAAAAAGGAGAAAAACGGAACCCCTGCCCTCAAAAACTTAAACAGTCAAGTAAAGGAGTGAGTATACAAATAATTCAATAATACAATTTTAGAACCAAAATTCAGTTGAGAAAAAACAGAATTTTCAGTAATGCTTTGTATAGTTACTTAAAACCAGATTTTACATGGCACCAATATTTTTAAAAAGATTTAAATGATATCCATCAAATAGAAAGGAACAAATGAAATACACTGAAACCTAACTTTTAAAAAACCTTGCTGATTGGAAGGAATGGGGAAGTAGTGTGCCAAAGTTGTTAAGAGCATAGATTTTGACATCAGATACAATCAAAAGCAAGCTCACAATTGAATCTACTATGCCTGTCACCTACATCTTAGGCTCCTCGTCTATAGGTGAAATAATAAGCAAGTCCTAGGTCACAGTGTTGTCATATTAAAGAACATAATCTCTGTACTAAACTGCTTAGTATCACAGTGCTCAGCACACAATCAACGCATAATATTAATAACTGCCAACTCATTAATACCCTCAAGAGCCCTGAGATGTTACAAAATCTAATACAGAAGGACTCTTTTATTAGTGGGCCTCCGTATCCCCAATCATTAAGATAAAATTTAGGAGTACCTGGCTGATCTTTAACGTCTTGAGTGGCTTCTAGTAATCAGGTCTCTAGAGAACACAGGGCGCGCAATGAAGTGCATTCAGAATCAAACGTCTAACCAGGGGAGAATCTAAGCAAGCACTCTCACTGCACTCCATTCACTTTCTGCCGAGCGACCATTATGTTAAAATTACGCTTAGGGCCTAGCTTGACCCCCAATGACAGTGTTACCACTCTAGCCCTCTAGGAAGGCACATACTCTACAAGCACCAAGTGCAACATGTGACAGACACCCTTTGATAAGTGCTGAAACTGGATATCTTCTACATTTCAGAACATGATATGCTACACACAAAATTTGTGAACAATTAATCCAGGCTTCTTCTCAGCAATACAAATCTGCTTCCGGTTTTGAGGCCAATTTTCTTGGCATTTATGACAATGATTACCCTTTGGTTAAGTGCACACTATGTGCCAGAGACTGTGTTGGGTGATTTACATACAATTTTGTTAATCCTCAGAGCAACTCTGCATTTTACAGATGCAGAATCTGAGATGTTAAATCACCTGCCGGAGGTAACACCGTCAGTAAGGAGCAAAATCCAGATGAAGCCAGGCCAGTCTGGCTCCAGGACCTGTGTTCTTATCACTGTGCCACACTGGCATTCCTGTTTCAGGGACTGAGGGGTGCCTTTGAATGCACTCTCGCTTATTAATGTATCATTTTATTTTGCAACATTATAAAAGATCTAATCATTACCCAAATAATGCGTCTTCATTGTAGATAACTGAGGGAAGACAGAAAATGCAAAAAGAAAACAAATTAAGTGCCAAATAATTTCCCACCCAGAATGGGTGCAGCAGATACTTAGGGTCATACCTTCCCCAGACATTTTCCACACATTATATGAGAAGTTGTATTATTTTTACAAAAATGTATTCATGTGGCATGCACTAGATTCCAACCTGCTTTTTAGAAATGATATGACTGTCTTCCCATATCAATAAATATGCATCCCATTATCATTTTTAAAATTTTAGGTAAATGAATTTTCTTCCCTGCGGCTTGAGCTGAAGTCTAGATCTAAGCAGTGGATTATGACAAATATTCATATACATGGAACCCTTTGGTTTGCTCATTGCTTTTGATGGTTGCATAATATTCCACAGTACAGATACACTACAAGTTGTCTAATTTGTTCTTAATTACTACATAGATTGTTTCCAATGTTGTGGCTAAAATAACAACTGCAATCAATATCTACTTACATCTTTGCTCATGAAATCATTAAATTTCTGGTTAGAGATGGAAATGTGGGGTAAAAATGTGTGCACTATTTAAAATTTGATTCTCCAGAAAGGTAATATCAATGCAGACACTGACTTTCTAGCATTGTAAAAATTCCCCCCTCCCACATCCTTGCCAACGTTACTGCTATCATTCTATTTGAGATATGCCAATCTGACAGATAAAAACTGGCACCTTAATTTAATTTTTATTTCCTTGGGTACTAGTAAGGATAAATCTTTTTCCCATGATTACTGATCATTTACATTTTTTACCAATGAATTACTTAGACTTAGTTTCATTCAATGCATGTTTAATTCAACTGCATATATTCAGGATATAATAATGTATATGTAATTAAAATTACTATCAAATTATACTTTGCATATATACTCTTTTCTTTTAAACAGTCCATTACATTTTTAATTTATTTGTCATTTTGTTTTGTTTTGTCATTAGTCTTTTAATTTGCTTATAGTGTCTTTTGCCATATAAAAAGCTTGTTTTTAATAATCATATCTGTTTTTAAGAATACATATCATGAGCCCCTGAGATAATGCTCAGAAAGTTTTCTTTACTTTAAAATCACATAACTACCTATATTATATTCCACCAATTTTGTTGCTTAGGAATCAAATGACATAATCTATTCTGTCTTCTCCCATTTGAGATGTCATCTTTATTTTTAAATAATTCTTATGTAAACTTTAGTATGGTCCTCTGCTTTCTCTCTGTTTTACTGACTGGCATGTTCGTTTCTATGCCAGTTCAAAGCCGATTTAATTACCACAGCTTGATAATGCCTATTATTTAAAGTAGGGCAATACCCTGCTGTTACTGGTTGAAAAAAAACCCTAGGCTCTATTTATTCTTCAAAATAAAACTTAGAATAATTTTTGTCAGGCTTCTCACAAATTTCTTTTATGATTTTGATGTGTAGACTGAAGAAAACTTATATCTGTACAATATCTCTTTCCACTTATTTTTCTTCTCTGTCCCTCAATTTTGTCACTTTTTTCATATAGAAATAAAACAATAGCTTTTGAAATTATTATTTAATGTTGTATATTTTTGTTGTGATTCTTTTTCTCTACATTCTTCAATTGCTGATATGTAAAAGCTATTGATATTTGTGTATTAATTTTGTAACCAAATAAACTCACATTGTTTCAAATAATTTTTCATTTTTTTCCAGGTAGGCAATTACTTCATCCGTAAATTATTTAAATTTTTCCCTCCTCCTTTCAGGTAGTTATACTTCCAATGTTTTTCCCTCTTGTTGCATTGGCTAGAATATACAGAATGACTTTGAGAAAAGCTGAGAAAGTTTCTTATTCATAGTGCGACTGTCTCTAGGGGTTCCTTATCTAAATGTGATACTAGGTATGATCTGCTGATAGATATCCTTTCTCATGTTAATAAAATTCTTTTATTCTTTATTTACTAAGAATGTAAAACTCAGAAATAGATATTGACTTACTAACTTTTCAGCATTTAACATAATCATCATATGGGTGTTCTGCTGATCAACTGACACAATTAGTTATATTAATGCATTTTCTGATGTTGAAAGATTTCTGTATTTCAGTAAGGAATTGTACTAGATTCTATTGCTTTTTGAAAGCACATTTTTTAATTTGGCCTTTTAATATTCTACTTAGGACTTCATCTATATTTATAAAAGATCATATGCATTTTTTCTTTCAAGACATCGGTTCTGTTTGGTTTGATACCAGGTTTTATAAAATTAAGATGTTCATCTTCTATGTTTTGAAATTATTTAAACAGTAAAGGAATTATTACAAGAAACAGAGTATATGTCACCATAAAACATTTAGGTCTACTACTTTTTTGGGAGGGAGACAACTTTTCCTTTTTTTTTTTTTTCATGGTTATTGGTATGTTAAGGTTTGCTACTTCTTGAATCATTTTTGTTATATATATTTATATTTTTATTTTAAATAATTAAGATACAATCCACATATCATAAAATTCACGTTTAAAAGTGTACTGCAGTGGTTTTTAGTATATTCAGAAAGTAGTGCAACCACCATAACCATTGAATTCCAGAACATTTTCATCACACCAACAAGAAACCTCATACCATTAGCAGTCACTCCCAGCCCTTAGGAAGCACTCATTTACTTTCTGTCTCCATGGATTTGCTTACTTTAAACATTTCATATAAATGGAATCATGTAATATGTGATCTTTGGTGTCTGCCTTTCACTGAGCATAATGTTTTCAAGGTTCATCCATGCTGCAGCATACAGCAGTACTTCATTAATTTTTATGGTTAAATAATATTCCATTGTATGGATATTTCACAGTTTGTTTATCCATTCATTAGTTAATGGACATTTAGGATGTTTCCTTTTTTTTTTTTTTTTTTTTTTGCTATTATGAGTAACACTGCTATGAACATTTGTGCAATGTTTCTGAGTAAACATGCTTTCAATTCTTCTGGGTATATACTTAGGAGTGGGACTGCTGAATCATATAGTAACTCTGTTTAAAGTGTTGCACCATTTTACATTTTCATCAGCAATGTATTACAATTTTCCTTCTCCATGCGCTCACCAACGTATAGTCTTGTATTTTTTATTATAGACATCACATTGGGTGTGAAGTATAAATAATTATTTAAGAAAATGATTCAGTTCATCAAGACATCAAAACTATTAAAAGTTTTTATCTACAACTCTTATTATCCCCTATTTATCTGTAGATATTTCCTCTTTCTCATTCTTAAGTTTATATGTTTGGAGCTATCTTTTATTCTTAATTCATTAAGTATTTCTACTTTCAAATTCTAGTAGAGATTTTGGTTTTCAAAGACTAGTTTTTTAATATATTCATTGCAATATTTTTTTCATAAGTATTAATTTCTCTTTTTATCTCCATTAGTTTTCCTTGGGGAATCTACCTACTTTCATTCATTCTAGTTTGATAAAGTATTATTTAATGGCTTAAATACTCCTCTAACTATAGCTTTGACTGCATCGCCTGTGGTTTTCAGTTTTTCACTGTTATTTTTATATTACCTATGATTTGAATTTCTATTTCATCTCAATGACAGAGTTCTTTGAGGTAAAATTTGTTATTAATTTAAGAATTAACTTTTGGATATTTGCTTTAAATTTTTTATTATTAATTCCCATTTTTACGGTGGTCATAGGATTTGACCTAGTTAATCTTTGCAACTAACTGAGATTCTCTTTAAGGCCTAACTAATATCCAATTAACAAATTTATTTTACGAATACTAAAAAAGTGAATTTTAGTAGAATATCACAATTTGATTAAAATATAGATAGTCTATTAAACTAGTTTTTGCTCCGGTGTCTTGGAAGATACACACTATTTTAATTGTGCTAAGGTTATATTTTCATTATATTTTCAGTATTATTCCTTAGCCTGTATTTTTTAACCAAATAACTGAGTGAACTATATCTTTCACAATTATCATATATGAAACAAGGAGCTTCACATTCCATAATATATCCCCTACTTCTCAATCTTTGACAGTATAGTTTTCATTTTTAACTCAGAAATATTTTTGTTTATTATTTCTTAAATAAGGATTGCTTTTCAGATCTTTTTCTTTGCACTTAATTTTATACCATATTTTGTAACAATTATTTAGGCACTTTTATTTTAACTGCTTTCAAAACTTCATCTAATTTTTCTTATATATTTCTCTAGACTTCCGGCCAAGATGGAGGCATAGATAGACACGCTGCATCTCCCTCCACAACTAAGAAGGAATACAACTACCTCAAAACTAGAAACAACCAGAAGTTCCAGAAAATCAAACTGCATGGAAGTCCAGCAAACAAAGATATAAAGAAGAAATCCTCATCCAAACAGGTAGGAGGGGCGGAGTCGGGGTGGAGAGGACATGGTGTGGTGGCGACAAAAGTGATGGTGGCACTGGCAGGCTGGCAGAAAGCTCAGTCACATGTTTTAAAAAGTCAGGATGGACACCTGGGAAGTGCTCCCAGCTCCTCACCGGACCTCGTAGCCCATGGTCCCAGCACCAGGGAAAATCAAGCCTCATTGCTTCTGACTGTGCAGACCAGTGGGGGTTGGGTTAGAGGCAGAAACTGCAGGTCTCGGCAGAGTCCGCTTGTTTAAAGGGCCCTCATGGTCCTAGAACATCCACAGACCCACACATGCTGGGAACGACAGCCAGAGCAGCAGCTAGAGGGGCGCCAGTCCAGTGCGGAAGTGGGAGAGGTGCCTAGAAAAGGGGTGAGTGCTGGGCAGGCGGCATTGTTCCCTCTCGGACCCCTCCTCCACATACAGAAACAGGTTGCCCTGTATCGACGAATTTCTAAGGCTCTGCCCCTTACAACGTAACAGGAGCTACAGCTCTACCTGGGACCAGAGGCAAACACACAAAGGGGCCTGTCAGAATGAGGAAACAGAGAAATATGGCCCAAAAGGGGAAATGGATCAAGGTTCCAGTGGGAGAACTAAGGGACGAGGAGACAGCCAACCTCACAGATGAGGAGATAGACAACCTAACAGACACAGAATTCAAAACACTGGTGATAAAGATGCCCACAGGCTGGAAAGATATGCTTGAGTATGGCAAATGCATAAGAGAAGAAGTGAAGGCTATGCTAAGTGAAACGAAGGAAAATCCACACAAAACCAATGGTGAAGAGAAGGAAACCAGGGTTCAAATCAATGATTTGGAACATAAGGAAGAAAAAAAGTCAACCAGTGCAGAATGAGGAAGCAAGAATTGAAAAAAAATGAGGAAAACTTCCCAAATTTTCGAAGGAGATGGACCTACAGGTCCGGGAAGCAATGGAGGGTCTTTGGTGAGCTGGACCCAGAGGCGACCACAATAGGACGCATCATGACTGAGATGCCAAAAGTAAAAGATAAAGACAGAGTCCTGGGGGCAGCAAGAGAGAGGCAGAGTTGCCTACAGGGGGGTGCCTATAGGACTATCAGCTGATTTCTCAGAGGACACTTTGCAGGCAGGAAGGGACTGGCAAGCAGTATTCAATGTGATGAAAAGCAACCTACAACCAAGATTACTCTATCTAGTAAAGCTATCATTTGGAATGGAAGGGCAGATGAAATGCTTCCCAGACAAGGTGAAGCTAAAGGAGTTCATTATCACCAAGCCATTATTATATGAAATATCAAAGGAACTTACTTAAGAAAAAGAAAATCAAAACAATGAACACTAAAATGACAACAAACTCACAACTATCAACGACTGAATCTAAAAAATAAAAACAAAATCCAACTAAGCAAACCAGAATAGGAACAGAATCCTAGGTATGGGGATCATTTGGAGGGTCATCAGCTGGGAGTGGGAAAGGGGAGAAATGGGGAAATGGTGCAGGGACTAAGAAGCATAATAGACAGGGGGGTGTTAAGAATAATATAGGAAAGAGTAAAGCCAAAGAACTTATATGCATGACCCATGGACATGAACTAAGGGGGGTGGGATTGCTGGAGGAAAGCGGGGTACTGGGCAGAGGGGAGCAAAGGGGAAAAAAATTGGAACTGCTGTAACAACATAATCAATAAAATATACTTTAAAAAAAAACAAAAAACAAAAAAACTCCATCTAATTTTGGAACATGACTCTTCTATTCCTAAGTTCTTTAAGTGGCTTTCTCTATCAGTAGTTGAAATATATTTATAAACACTTTTTAGTTTTCTCAAGAATATGTATTTTTAATCACCTAAATATCTGAAAATGATCAAGTGCTTGGTTTGAACAATACACTTGAACCACAGTATTTTCTCCTTAAATTCCGTAGATGTTCCATTTTCTTTTGGCATTTTTGGCAGGTTTAAGACCAGTTTGACATTTCTTTATCTAGCATCTATCTATCTGCTTATCTGTCTGCCTGTCTATCTATCTGTCCGTCTATCTATCACCAATGCGTTCCTTTGGTAAGCAGCATAATTATTTCTTCCCACCTGTATTTCCCCCCCAACATCTTTGTAACTTAATATTTGTTTGTGAGTCAGTTTGTTCTTTCAATCTGCATACATACTCCTTTCTTCAATTCTGGGAAATTAGGATATTTTTCTGTTATTTTCTGGAGTGCCACTTATGTTATTTGTATTTAGCTTTCTTTAAGTAAGAACAATTGCCTACATGTTGGTCCTCCATTCTCTGTTCTTCTATCATCACTTTGTCTCCCAGTTTTCATCTTTTTGTCCTTCTCTGCTTCATCATGGGAGATGGGTTCCAGTTTGCCCTCCTCCATCATACTATGATTTTCTACAGGATCAGTTCTGTTCTTGACTGTTCTCCATGCATTTTAATTTTGCTCTTCTGCTTGCCTTTTAATCTCCTTTCATCTTTTCCCAGTAGCTTTTATCTTCTCCCATTCTTCATCCTATTAGTTTCCTTTCGTTTCATACTTATGCCTTTTCATAGAGGCCTTTCTTTCCCTATATATCGATTATTTCTTCTGGATCTTGAATGAGAGCGCTTTCAGATGTGTAATCTCTTTTATTCTGAGTGGCTATAGCACTTGGAAGACTGAAATTCACAGCCTGCAGAGCTAATGATTTTTTCCACTGATGTCCCACTTCCCACCGTGGCCTCCCCATGAGGACCAGAATGCCTTGCACCACTGTTAATATTCCACTAACTTTCTGTTCCTTTGCTTCCTGAGAATTTCAATATCTGTTTGTTGTAGAAACGTGGAAGTTAAATTGTAGGGGAAATGATACTCTCTGAGAGCAGCTCCGAGGGCTAGACAGGGGTTTCTGCTCAGATTTCGGGCTGGCACAATTCCTGGCTTGCCAGGTCAGCGGACAGATGGCGGTGGAGCTGTGAAGCACATTCTTACCTCTCGCCACACTAATTCTTTTATGCAGTAAAGAGGGGATATGCTATGCATTGAAGCTCCATATGCCTTATAAATACAGTCTATTCTTTCCAGATTCTATCAGTCACAGTTTCTGATGCTACCGTAATTTTAATGATTTATTGTGTTTTCATGGGTTTCGAGAGAGAAATTGGGAGGAATCATACCAGGAACTGCTGGTGAGATCTGTTTGGATATGATCTCTCTTGCCCCCAAATTTCACATCATTTTATTGTGGAAATGGTCAAGTCTTGCTGCTCATTAGCAAATTTTGTATTCTTAGGTTTCACACCTCTCCCCAGTTAAACATAATCTTGCCTTCTATATTCAACTGCAGCTTCCAGGGTAGGCTTCATTAAGTCATGTCTCTTGGCTGCAGACTCTCTCTTTCTTCTCTACTCTGCTAGGGGATGCTGGGCTGGGACACTCCTAACTGCATTTCTTCTTTGTCTCCAGGCTCCCTGTTAGGCGCTGCCAATAGGAGAGAGGCCAGGAGGTGGGAATGACCTCACTCTGCCCTGTGCTCTTTGAGCCCCACCTACATCGTCCTCACCATGGCACTTCAGTCTGGGGGCCACATGGTCCCAGTTCCCAGGTTTCTTCAGCAATCCCAGCATCAACTTTATACGCCCACTCAGAGGTGCCAGGACCAGGCTCGCAGTGTTCCTCCTCCTCAGAGATCTGAGACCCAGCTCCTGAGGTACCAGCACCAGCATCAGCTGGGGGATGCGCTTTCTTGGAGAACTGAGTCCTAACTCCGCAGGCTTCCTCCTCCGACCTTCCAGGACCTGCTGACCCCAGTCTCTCTCCCTTCATTCCCCCAGCCCAAGACACGGTAGTAGCTTTCTAAAGTTTTACCTCCGTGTTTCTGCTGTGTTGTTTTGCTTTTTCTTAATTTTAACAACTGTTAAACCAAATCCTTATATCGTATTCTGTTAACTAACTAGTGTGATTCCTGTTTTCTTGAATAGACCTTGGCTCATACACAGGGCGCTTTCACAAAATGTGTGTGCACATCTGCATTGCAGGCATCTAGCTCAGTAGGGCCAGGGGCTCTGCTTGGTGATGGTGAAGTGTGTAGCTTACAAGCTAGATGAAAAAACTTTCTAGACTATAGTACTGCCAGATCATTGCGGGGGGCGGGGGGGGGGGTTGTGAAGTAGACAGTGGTTATAAGGAAGTGGGAAAGGAAGAGAAAAGAAGGTTGTAGAGACAAAGATAATCTTCTAAAGCTTAGAAATTCTACCTGGAGCAAGCCCTTTTTGGGTGCAGTGACACTGGTTGTGGACCTTAAGAAAAATGGTATCTCTCGGGGGCTGGGATGAAGTTATGGTAAAACTAAACATGTCTAACTAAACTCATTAAAAATGAGTCTAACTCTGTCATGGGCTACTTATTGACATGATAACACATTGGTGGCAAAGAAAAGACATGTCACCTGATGGACTGAGAGTCCCTCATCTCCCTCTCTGTTCATAGGGATTGTGTTTGTCTGATCTGAGATGAATCTCGGTTATGTCCAATGTTTTTCAAACACTTCACTCACTCACTGAAATATCCACCGGGATTAGATCAAGGGGTACATAACATCCAGTTTCTCTGTTGAGAATACATTTTGCCCTGAACATCAGATCGATGTAAAATTTTGCCTCAGCTCTTTTATACTTTCTGATGGATATAATACTATGCTTTAGAAATGCTCGCTCATCTCATTAGAACACCATTCTTGATTCTTAAAGATGCCAGCTACTTACTGTCATCCAAATGAGTCACACTGAATTCTTTTTTGGGGGGAGGGAACTGAGGTGGGACTCAAAGCAACATACATTTTCTTTGTCCATCAATCCTCAACTGAATGGTAAATATGAGTTCAGTCACAATGGATGTTAGCTGACATCCTGTCATTTGGCTTGGAAAACCTTTCAGAAACAGCAAAAATATTGTCACGTCTAGTAAGTGTCCTTTCTAGACAACTTCTATGATTCTACTTGTTATAATAGATAACTGTTGCTTGGAAAATAGTTCATCTTGGCCCCAGACTGAATTCTCCAAAACATGCTGCGTAAGTCCTTAGACAATGAATTTGTGGAAAGGCAGAAAAGATGTATTAAAGTAGAAACTTACAATAAATAATGATTCACTATGGAAATATCTTAAACAACCATCACCAACTATTTCCCCAAGTGAAGACAACTCTTTTCTGTCTCTTCAATGAGATGAGCAAGATTTGGCAGGTCCCCAAAACAACAATTCTGTATTCATCTAAGGATTTCCAAAGCATTTAAAGAGAGTTAATTCAATAGCTTCCATAATATAATATTATACTATGTATTTCCAGATAATCTTATTCTTTCCTCTTGGAAGAAGATACCAAAGTAATATAAGAAAAACCTTGTTTTAAGAGAAAGTAAAAAAGCTCAGCAGAAAAAAAAAATGGGGCTCTGTTTTGTAGACCTTTAAACCTTCCAGTTAATGCAAAGATAGCTATATAAAGACATCTTTAATTAATTCTCTCATTGTCAAACTTCAAAACAACACCATTAAAACCACATTTCTTCTTACCTTCAATGCCTGCTATCTCCTCTGATTATTCACTCATTAACCATCCAAAAATATGCTTAAATACAAAGAATCACACTATTAGAGAGTTACACAAGGCTGTAGTTCATCTGTACTGACATGGGAGGAAGATGAGCACCAGAAAGATCAAATGACACATTTGAGACAACTGGGGACAGCAGCCGACTACAGCTTATGGTTTTCCAATTAATTTTCAGTCCAATGTGATTTTTACTGGCACTGCCACTACCGAACAGCAATTTCATTGTGCAAGTGAGTCAACTTGACCATCTATATGCTCATTGTTGCATTTACCTGTGAAAATATAATACAGTAGGGCTTGACATAGGTTTAGATTGGGACAGGAGTAATATCGGCCTTCAGGACTTTTTCTTTCCGTTTTGACTCCCTTGGATGTGGCCTTCCAGCCATCCAGGGTCAGCCCTGACGGCAGTCCCCTAAGGCCCAGACACTATCTGCCCAAGAGGTCTGTATTTGTCTTAAGCCATCAAAACTTTTCCCTGGGGTCATCTAAGTAAAAAAAAAAAAAAAATGTCGATATTGGTCTAATCATATATATTTATCTATTATTAAAATTATACTGATGTTACCATATTTCCACTGGCTAACTCATATTTGAAGGGCGATGTGCCAGTCACTGTACTAAGTACTTTATATACCACATTTCCGTAATGGAATATAGTCTGATTGCTAGTTTGTCTGCAGTTATTTGACAGTTTCCAGATATTTTTGAATATTATAAGGTAACTGTTTCTATAGTGAAAGTATAGTGTAGCACTATGCCTGCTTACTTGTTGGTAACCCCCGCTAGTTTGTAGGTATTTTCTGAAGGCAAGGCATTGCATCTTTATCTTTAAGTGGAGTTCTTTTTTTTTTTTTTTACACACTTCCAAAGGAATGCAATTGGTTAAAAGAATAAATATGCATTCACATGTTGTGAAATTTGTAAGGAAAAATTAATTAGGTCTGATATCGAATCAGCCAAGAGAGCCAGTTTAGAAGTTGTAAATTTGTTAATGTTAAAATAAAATGGCAATTTTTAGTGCTTGAGCTGTAAATATAATTTCTTGTGCACTGAAGTCATTTTCAAAATTTTTTTTGGCATACCTGTTTATTTTTTTACATGACATTATTATTTTGGTTTGATTTTTACCTAGCAAAAAAAATAGTCAAAGGATGAAAGAATGCACTCAACTCACACGCTAAGCTAACTGCGAAGTTTCTTAGTTGTTTTTACAGCTTTGAGATACAATTTAAAGTATTTAAATGAGATACTCATTTAAAGTATATAGTTGATGTTTTTAAGCATATTGTAGATTTTTAGAAGAAACCAAGACTTAATGTTTCAGTATAATACGTACTTTTAAGTGTGAGGGGCAGAGAATGAGGTATGCTTTTTGTGGGGGGAAATCCTGATATGCAGAACTATTAGATAATTTTTTTTTGAGGAAGGACTTGAAGCCCCAAAAATCTACAAAATTTAAATTCAACTTGTGCTAAACATAAGATTATAAGGGTTTTTCCTGGAAATGAATAAATGATTGTGAGTTCTTTGCCTCTAAATTTCCCTAAAGCAAGGGCATGTATAACTATTTTTCAGCCTTACTTCATGAAAGCTTTGAGCATTCCCTTCATGTTACAATATATTATTTAACATTTGAGTGTGTCAACACCACATTAGGCACTTTAAAAGAACAGAATTAGCCATGCTTCCTACTCAGGGGACTTGTCTACTAAGTATCAGACTAAAGCCAAATGCTATAGTATTCCCTCACATCAAGCGCTCCACAGAGTGATAGTTTCCCTTAATTCTTCCATAAAATCAATGAGATTTTTCTCTTTTTATACAAACTCAAAGGAACACTCTTTGATTTAACACACACCATTAGAAGTTCTGTTTGGGCACATTCCACATCTTTTCTTTTATCATGGAACAGACTCAGTGACTAGACCTAAAATTAGACCTATGAAATGTGGTTTTTGTCACAAAGCAAAAGGAGATGCCATTTTCATTAACTCTGTAATCACCTATAACATGGTAGGTGGGACAGTCATACAAACAAGAGAGCGTATTTCTCTTGTGCAGCTTAATCATATTCACTAAATAAACAGGCTGATGGTACCATGCAGTCAGAAAGCCTGAAAAAAATAAAGTACAAAATGCCTCAGTCTGGGAATGCTTTTGCAGTGTGATAACTAGATACCTCATGGATATTAGAAATATAACGCAAGAACCAAGCTCAAAATGTTATGATTATCAATATACTCTTTACATTATTAGAAGTATATATTAAAGCACCCATTTTCAATCTAATAACTTGTTTAATCACTAAATTACTAATTTGCTTCATTTATAGCTTTACTAGAGACTCCTTAAACATTTTGGCCTGCCAGATTAACTCTGCTTGTATAAATACACTGTAATCAACTAGATTAATTAGTCAAATTAGCTCACTATTTCTTCCTCTATACTTAGAACTTGAAAAGTTCATAATGTTCAAATTAATAATTCAGCATTGGTTCCTAGTCTGAAGTCTTTTTAAAAACTAAATTTAATAGTGGCAAGAGTTACAAATTCAGAAATATTATAATTAAGCAAGCAGATGTACATTTTGAAACAGTGCCTCAGTGGATATTAAAATGTCCTGAATAAATTCTTGCTACAGTTTGATTTAGTGATATAAATTTTGAGAATAATGAAATAAGTCAATTAATTATAAGCATACAGTGCTCTCTAAAAAACCACAAACCAACTTAATTTTAAAAAGTATATAAATATGTATATTCACAATATTTCACATGTTTCTCAGAGACTTGGAGCAAAATACTTAGAAAGCTTGACTTGTTGACTTTTGTTATTTACCATAAGTGGTATTATCAGTGTGCTAGTTCTTAAGATACATTTGGGCATATTTGGCCCAGATGGTTCTCTAGGCATTCTCATCAAATCCAACATGGAATTTCATGGACAAAAAGGTCTTGTCTTAAGATATAAGGGCTTGAAAATGAGTCCCTGACTTCTCTCTGCCAGAGTGTAGAGCTTTCTCAGAACAAATACTCGTGAAATTAGATAATTTCATTTTGCAAACAATCTGGAAAAGATTTGGAGAACTAGGATAAGGGGGGAGTTACGGGGGATGGTGAGAGGAACCTACTCAGGTTTTCTAGCACAAATTTTGAATTTTGCCTTGAGATGTTTAGAATTGGAATAATCAAAAGGTAATCACGTTACCTAACTTTGGATAAAAAATGTAAACTAATTTCAAATTTCTAGTACCTACCCTTCCTGCTAAAACTATGAGTCTCTCTAATGGACAGAATGTATAATGAAAAGTTAACCAACCCAACTCTACCACTAATCCTTGCAAATTATCTGTAGCTGAGGACCGTCACACAATTATCTTATATTCATAGACCGGCAGCAAAATGTCACTGGCAAAGGGGTAAGTGAGTGGGGTTTTGGAAGGACAGACACACCAATAAAAATTATTCAGAATCAGAACTAGTTAAGTTGTCATTCAGATTTTCTTACAAAAAATACGAAAAGAAACCCATGAAAAAGTTTAATTCTTGAATCTTTTCTTATTTTGTAATTATTAAGATGAAGCATAAAGAAACTCCTAGAATTCCAGTATTAAAATAATTTACAAACTTTCATTAAAAAAAAATTATCAACCCATCTGTCCAAAGTCTAATGGGGCATCAAGATATAAGGATAAATAACAATGTGATTCCTTACAATTTTCCTTACAATCTGACTGATAGATGCAACTCTGAGTATATTTGCTCAAAGCATGTGGTTATTTAAAAAAAAAAAGTAAAAGTAAGCAGAGATGTAAATTTTGTAATCTGAGTGTTTAAAAGACTATTTTAAGGATCATCTAAATATTTGAGACTGGTTTCCTCACTCATAAATACCAAATACCACCTCTTAGTAACAAAGTATTTGCATATTTTAAATATTAGAAGATAATGGCTGTGTGTGTTACACTGCCAAGCAGAATAATTTGGGGTTAAACATTTTCAACAATTTGAAAAGTCAGACTCAAGTAATCAAATGTAATTGAATCTCCAAATGTCTCCAGGTAAACTCAGAAGACTAGATGAACAGTTTTTCTGCCCAAAGGGTATTTCTATAGAATGTCAGAATGCGGTAAAGTATGGTACTAATAGAGAGAGAATAAATGCAGACATTTTTATGAACAAAATTTTAGAATCACAGCCTTGTCATCAAGATCAAAGAAGAGCTTACACTAGCTACCTCCATAGGTATGAAGTTGAGATGATTTGGGGGGGTCACATTAAAGCCAAAGTAATTTTAGATCGAACACTTTGTTTTAGAAAAGAAAAAAATGCATGCACATCTCTATTCATGATGTGCGTGTGGGTGGCACAGTTTTGAGAACTTAAAGAGAGTGGCACTTGGTATAACCTAGGCAATGAGGGAAATCACTTAGAAATACTGTCAACCATTCCGGCAGGAAAGACTGTATAAATATACTGTCGACTCAAACACAAGTGAACTGGTTTTTAAAAAGGTTATTTTAAAAGAGAAAATGCAAAGAAAAACTTCAAAACTTCTACCCCATGATGAAATAAATTATATGAAGGAGGAAGTTATCAGGGGTTTTCATATCCACCATCTACCTGATTTCAAAAGCCCAGTTCTTATTTTCTTTTCAAATCTGAGGATTCCATATTCAGCCAACATAATTGGTAGAACAGTCTTAGCATATTTTGTGAAATCATTTATAAGGCTACCAAATGTCTTGGGAACTTTTCCCTCTAATCCATCCAAATTGGTTTTAAATTATTCCATTCGTAATGGTAAATTTTTATTACAAACATGTTTTTTTACTCCAATTTAAACACAGATATGTCAGTTTGAAGTTAAAATAATTAGATCCTACATGGTTGTTCATGCAGCACATTATTATATTATATCAAACTCCTATCCCATCACGGAAAAGATGTGGAAGGTTTCTATAAATTCCAAGTTAATGCATTTCATTAAATGGCTTATAGCATGCATGTTGGTATGCATACATTTCCCAACACAAACACACAAAACCATGAATTATACTCCACAGCATCCCTTTTAAAGCACTTTTTCTTTTTAAAATCTTTACATGAATAATATCCAGCATCATGGACCTTGAACACTGATGATTCTGGCTAACGCTTTTATCCTTTGCTTGAAATTACAGGATCAGTCTAGCCAGAATTTATGAGAACCAGACCCTAGACCTCACATAGCTCACATATTAGACCATTAGGCAACTAACTACCTCTGAACAATTTCAATGCATTATCTCGCCTTTTCCCTGGGGCACAAACTTCACTCGTCCATACTTTTAATATATTTTGTCTGCATGAAGCAGATCGAGTTATTACATGCCAGCAGATCACGACTTACAGAAATTTCACTGCTTCAC
Organism: Furipterus horrens; assembly: GCF_987537825.1. Lineage (NCBI taxonomy): Eukaryota > Metazoa > Chordata > Mammalia > Chiroptera > Furipteridae > Furipterus > Furipterus horrens. Next base: position 144,156,065 of record NW_028327173.1, read on the forward strand.
AACGTTATGCAATGAATGTCTCTGTTCTCCACCCTGATACGGAGCCGCAGGGAAGTGGTCAATGCTGCAAATGTCTGTAAATTATCTGGTGGTTTATGTAAAGCCTATTTGATATTTCTACTTAAACACTTTAAACATATCCATACATTCCCACCCATGGACACTTAACCAAAGAAGCCCCTATCCATGCATAGTTTTAAAATTTATATGCCACTTCAAATGGACTACTAAAGTGCTTTAGATAAATGAAAACCACCTAACTTTTACTTTCTCCAGCAGAGTTTTTGTGTTCCTGATTGAACAACTCCTGTGTTTATTTACATTTTGATTTGCAGATTTCTAAGTCTTCCAAGACAAGAATTTATTTGCTCATCAGAAAAGAACTTTAGTGATCAGAATTTTAAAATTAATTGATCTTTGAACTCCCCTAAACCTTTTACCTGAATACAGAACCATTACGTTCTTTTCTTTCATTAGGTTTTTTTTTTTCCTTTAGCAAGGCTGAACAGGAAACAAGGGTGATCCTATCCTGTCCCTAGAGACTGTTCATCAGCTAGCTCAGTTTACAGCTATTAAAAAAAAAAAAAAAAAAAAAAAAAGCTGGAGGCAGGCAGCACTTAGAAATGTTGAATTTTATCATGTGGGACTATTATTATTGTGGCAATGTGAGCACACAAGGGGTATTTTTCTCCTTTGATGCAATGCTTTTTGTTGTTATTATTGTTCATTATCCATTCTGAAGTTAGATTTCTGGCCTAGTTAACCACTTCCTCTAGTTCATTACATATCTAGTTTTAAAATACTGGTTAACAATTGTGCTACTTGACTTTTCCCAATAAAATACTTAGGAAAGGAAGACCAAGCTACTGTTATCTAAAACAAATTTTCTCATTTAGTTCCAGACTAAAACAAACAGCAAGGAAAGGTCATTAGTCTCACAGACGAAAATTGTTTTGATGAAGGCCAGCTTTCTATTCTGTTGACAAGCGTCTCAATTCTTTTCAACAGCTCTGGGTGTCTATACTGGAAGAATGCAGAGCAGTCATCGGCCTTGGGGAACCAATGGCTCTTGGTGACAATTTGCAGAACTACCACTGATTGAAGTACCCTCCCCACCCCCTCTTTTTAATCCAAAATTTGGGTAATTAATAGTGTAAATGAGTTCTTAGGGTTGAATGTAAATACTGCTTGAACTTTTGCTATTGTATACATTTAGCAACAGTGGATTCTCAGTCTAGTTATGTGTTTCTTCAAGCTGAAGTCAGAAAATTGAAGGGGACCTGCAAAACTTTACCAAGATTCCCTCCAAAAAGGCAGACACTGTTTTTTTCATTCTTATTAAAGGTAAAGTATTGGACCACAAAGCGGAATCAGTAAATTAAGAGGCACAAAGTAGGTGGAAATGGAATGGCAGCTCTGCGATGACCTGGCTTTCACGTTGGTTTGGGAGCTGAGGACTGGCTGACTGGGTCTTGTGACTAATAACCAAGACAAGACCTCTAAGCTGTATGATTTCATCCCATTGTCTTCCTAACTAAAATGAGAATCACCATTTCCAATCCAGATATGGGAGTAACCCTATGTATTATGCCATTGCATTTAGGCCTCCCCTTACTATTTACTCTCAAAGGCTTTACTTGTCAAGTCGTCAAACCTTCCCAAAACTGGACAGCCAGCTGTGAATCACTGAAAGAGACGGCCTCCAGGGTTGGAAGGGTGAATTCAAACCACCTCTGGAAAGTTCAGGATAAGAAGCACTGTAGGAAGACAGCCCAGGGATCGGGAGTTGGGAAATTTAGGTCCTATTTTGAGCTATGCCCTGAGCATGTTGCACTCTTTACAAAAATCACCAGATGTGAGAGCAAAGACTGCTTACTTTGTGGGGTGCTTGAAGAATTCTTAATCAGAGGATCTGATTAAGCTAAGAATGAAATTCTGCTCAGGGTTCTTCTAAAACATTATCAAACAAACAAACACACAGGGCTGTAAAGCTCTTTACCCTTCTAGGTTGATTTTTATTGTTTGCCCGCAAATCGAACGATGGTCCACCTTTTTTGAGGCATAAATCACATTTCGCTGTATATTCACTTTAAGTTAGGAAATCCAGGTGTCACTGAGTAGTCAGTCCAGTGTCTCAGCCAACTCCTGATTCCTTTCCAAAATACATGCTAAGGAACAAGCATACCTGGCTGAAGTGTATTTGAGACGGTGAAGCCGACTGCTTCGGCGACTCATTTCACATTCAGATGCCTGGTGCTGGGAAAGCGCTGCCTGGCATCAAGCTGAAATCTACAGCCCTGCCGCGCCCCTTCATCGATCCCTCTCCTGCCCTCCACCGGAGCACACAGCAAGCCTAGTTTCCCTCCTCCACAGGACAATCCTTCCAGCACTCAGAGGCAGTTGTATTGTCCCCCTAAATGTTCTCTTTTCCAGTTCAAACATTCCCTGTAGCTTCAGGCCATTCCTCACACCACAGGCCTTTGAGATGTATCACCACACTCACCAATGTCATCAGGATGGCCTTTGACATTTGACATATTTTCAATGTCCCCCTTAAAAAGTGGAACCTGTATCTGGTACTATAGTGCAAAGCCAATGTGGCCTACATATTGTATGACTTCTATCACTTTGGATATTTTATTGTATTAATATAAGGCTTTTCTTTCTTTTTAGCCCAATAATATCATGCCTACTGTTAGCGCAAATGTCTCCTCCTGCCTTAGATTTATAGAATTGAATTTTGGTACTTAAGCATTCTTTACATGTATCTTCTTTAGAATTTCGTCTTGTTAGAGTTGGCTCATCATTTCAGCCAAGCCAAAACTCTTTGTGGTGTGAGACAAGTAAGTGGTTCCTGATCCGTGAGAGGTGTACTACTCTAAGGGTCCCCACATTGCACCAATGCTTTGTGACATGCAAGAGCCTTGTGACATAGGGATTCACCTCCTAAATCTGCTGACGAAATGAAGGCTCAGAGGTTAAGTGAGTTGCTGATGATCATCCTCCTAGTACACGGTGAAACCAAGATTCAAATCTAAATGATCTAATTGTACATGGGTTGTTCTGTGCATTTGCTGCACTATTTCTTAGGATTTCTTTGGATTTTGCCCCTGCCATTTAACATAATGGCTCTCTCTTCATCCAACACAAATTAGAAAGAGTCGTCAATGTCCTCAATCAATTCATTATTTTAAAAATAATTGCACAATCCTGGGCTGAAGACAAAGCCAGTGGAGCTTGGGTGCCAAAAATCTATTGCGACTGACTTTCCTGAACAAAGACATGGGACTGAACTCTCACCAGCCTATGACTTTTCATAATGTCCACAAGGACCTCATTGGTTCATTTATTTAATACATGCAGAGTGTTTAGCATGTTCCAGGATCTGTGTCAGGCACTGGGCATACAGAGATGAACAACAGAACTGGGCACCATGACAACTTTGTCAGAGGCCATGACAGGTCTGGTTTAATTCACTCAAGAGTATCCCACTCTGACTCATAATGATCAATGGCTTCCTCTTCTATTGAAGGGAAAGTGTCACAGTGACACTTAGTTTGCCTGCCTGGGGACAGGAGGCTGGTATTAAACCCAGTAAAATGAACAAAGTTAAGGGCACTAAGTAAGTGTGCTGCTGTTCTGAGAATCACAGGTGCCGGCCTCTGGTAAATAACTTGAATGTGTGGAAGTTTTCACTTTTAAGGAAAGAGAGCCAAGCTTTTCACTCACCCAGCAATGTAACAAATATTCCCCTTTCCTTGTAACCATGAACTTACAACAAATACACTTTCCCAAAGTCAAACATATGCAGAGTTCATTCAGAAGATAGTTTGTGAAACCTATTCAAGTGAAATTTGATAAATAAAAATAATTTAGCTTCCCCTTACTGAACAAATACTATGTGCTTGGCACTATATTGAACCCTTAAAAACAATTAGTTTCATAGTAACCCTACTATGAATGTAATTTTTAAACCTCGCATTTAAATTTACTTATTTTTTACAGATGAGAAAAGAGAGGTTGGAGAGGTTGTGTCACAGCTGGTGAGCGAGTCACCAGATGCAAGACTAACCGACTCCACAAGCAGCGTCCTTCCCACCTCCCACACGGAAACAAGGGGAACCCTTGGCTTTTTGTCTTCACGTGCTCTGTGTTCCAGCAAGAGAGAACCTGAAATGTCAGAAGAGGGAAAAAAGCTGCAAATTTTGTGTGGTACCTGAGGCCGTCAGTCACCTTATGATCATAGCCAATAATATTTCCTTGCCTGACTGTCTCAACTGGTTGAAATAGATTAACAGGACCCACCTGCAAGATAGAAAGGCTTTGAAAATGACTACATGGGGTACTTGGAAAAGCAGAAGCCTACCGATACCTCCTCCACTACCCAGTTGACTATATTTGAACTAAATTAAATAGAAAATAAAATCATTAGATCTCAATTAGGACAGAAGGCTCTTTACCACCGTAACACAAACGTACCAATCTCAACTTCAGTGTAGAAAATTTACCTACTCTTCAGCTTTTGAGGGCTAAGAGCTATTTAAGAGGCACTTATCCCTAACAGTTCCCTCCACATTCCTTGCACTGAGAGCTGCCATCCTTTCCATGTCTCTTAAAAAACAAGCCCCAGTCTTACCCCTTCACGACTTGAGGATGATCTCACTACTTGGTGAAATAAACAAGTCCACCAAATACAAGTCGCTTCCTCCTCTTCGCTCCTCTCCGGATCTCTAATTGTATTTCTTCTCACGCAGTCTTAGAGGACAAACTGTTCCTCTACATTGTCCGCCATGCCAATCTCTCCATGGGTGCCTTTGATTTCCTCACTTCTTCCTTGTTTGGTTGGTTCCCCCCCCACCACACACACACACCAATTAGACCTTCCCCCGATCCCAGCCTCCTCACTTCTACCAGATTTTTTTTCTTTCCTTACAAATATGCTTGAGTATACCCTCTTCTTTAAAAAGAAATCCTTTCTCAACCCTCAAGCCAGCATCCTATTTTCACGATCTTAAAAGAAGAGTCCACTTCCGGACCCCACCCTTCTGTCCTTCCCTCATTGTAATCTGGCTCCTGCCCTTGACATTCCACTGAGACTCTACAGACACAAAGGTCATCAATGACTTCCTCATGGCCAAATTCAATGGTATTTTCTCCCCTTTGCCCCTCTACCTCTCTGTAGACCTCAACTCTGTTCATTATGCAATTCTTTTTCATTACTGTTTATTTAGCAACTCTCTTATGCCAACCACAGGGCCACACTGGGGGCTCGGGCTTAGAATTATCCTTCAATATGCTGCATTTCCTCGCTTCTCCTCTTAGCTCTCTGCTGTCTTCCTGAACCTCTCTAACTCCTATCACTTCTAAATATACACTTCCCCAGGGATCTCACCCTGGCCCTCTTCTCCATATACCTCAGTCACAATCTCACAGCTTCAGCTGCTACTTCTGAGGCTGATTCCGCATCCCTTCCTATTGCAGCTCTTCAGTTCTGTATTAAAAATGCTTGATGAAAGTGTCCCAAATGTTTTATGCTCATATACTGAAGCCTATTTTCTCAAAAGCCTACTCCTCTTTCATTCCTGTTAATGGTTATCAGCATTTTAATAGAGTCAGGCTCAATAGCTTAGCAGCATCTTGGGATGTGCATCCCCACTTGTCTTTGTTCACCAAACCTAAATTACCAAAACCTGCAGATTTTCCAGTAGATAATTCCTCATACTTATCTCTTCATTCCCATTTCCATTACCCTAATGTGGGAACTCGTGAATCTTCAGTTAGATATGCGTTTCCCGACATCTGTCATTCCTCTGACCATCACGATTTAGGCAACACGGGCAGATCACACTCACTATACTAATTATTTAATATTTTAAATTTAATAGACCTACTTATTTCCTCTTAGACTCATCCATAGCAATAGCTCAAGTTATAATTTTCTAGTACATATTTATGTTATTAAAATCTTACTATCAGCTAAATTCACCTTACATACCACAAATCATACACTCCCTATACTTTGGGAAACATTTAGTTTGATTATACAAAAGCCTTGTCACCAGTATTTCCATCTCAAGTCTTTTGGCATTTTAATCAATTTGATTCAATTCTTGCAAATCAATTGTTCAGAATTACAACTATATATTGTCAGTTTCTCGACCAAAAAACTCATTCTCCTTGTCAGTTTCTTGAACAAAAAACTCATTCTCCATCAAGCCAGGTCTAAAATCCTTAGTGAGTATGGTCTTTACTCTGAATGGACATGCCTTCCCAGTGTTGTTTCCTGTTGCTGGGGCAGACTTGTCTCAGCCTTCATGGAACCAATCACTGTTGGCCTCACTTTCCCTGCGCTGTTCCTGCTGCCCCCCTCCCCCTCCCCCACTCATCACCTGCCTTCAGAGTTCTCCCTCTCCTCCCCTTACCAGCAGCCTCTTCAAAACATCCACTAATTCCTTCAGCTGGAAGTAATCTTTCCTTCCTCCAACCGCCATACTTTTCTCTGGACACTTTACCCATACCACGCTTTTCTTTGGACACTTACCACTTTCGACTTTTAATTTTTGCTATATATTCATATGTTCTCTCTCCCACCTGTGTTTAAATTCCTTGAGGGCAGGCTCTGGTTAGGATTTATCTTTGCTTCCTCCTATCAGTTACTGAACTACTTGCTCACAGGAAAAAAAAAAAAAAAAGACCGCTAAATACAGGTTGAATAAGTGAGTACCTAGGTGGGCAAAAGCAGATTTACAGTTGTGAGTATGAGAAACAGTTTATCTAGCTATTGTAATCATCATAACCTGCACATCTTTTCCATACAAACAACTGTAACCCTACGTTTGCCCACCCCTGTATAGAGTCAGGTAACATTTTGGTGTATATGAATTTTGATTAAAGGAATTTCTCCAAGTAGAATTTTTTCTCAACAGTTGCCCTGTGTTTTGGTGGTAGTGGGGACTGTCCAAGTTTCTTATGTCACCTCTTGTCCTACCTTTGCCTACATGCACTTTTATTTAAACAAGAAAAATTAGACATGTCATAAGTATTATTATCATATAGATGCTGAGGAAGAGGGGCTGTTATTGGTGGTAACTGAAGTTTTTACTCATTTTGTTTTAAATTGACATATTTCTGAGAAAACAGTGAAACAGGGAGGTGTTCTTTTTTTTTTTTTAATTAACTTTATTTTTCGGGACCTTCCTCCCAGTACCTAACTAATATGAAAATTGTACAAACCGTGTCTCCTAGAGGGCTCATTCACCTCCGGAAAGTTGTTTCCTTGAGTGGAAGGCCACAGCTGGTGGAGAGCCTTGAGCTCCCCAGAACTTAGTCTGACACCCCCCAGAGGGTGCCTAAAGCAATCCAAGCTGCTGAGAAGCAGAACAGAAAGGCCCTCTGATTATTCTGCCCTCTGAGCAGAGACTCTCTTTCCAGCCTCATGTAAACTCCATGTGTTCTCATCTCACTAGGCCAAAGACTCTGTGAGAAACTGCAGAAAACAATCTCTCAGGAAGCCAGAAGCATTACCTCCCTCAGAGCCCTCACTTTTGCCCTGGCCAGTGTAGCTCAGCTGGTCAGGGCATCATCCCATAAACCAAAAGGTCATGTGTTCAATTTCTGGTCCAGGTCACATACCTGGGTTGTTGGTTCTGACCCCGGTTGGGGTGAGAGGCAACCAATCAATGTTTCTCTCCATCTCTCTCCCCATCCCCTCCCCTCTCTCTAAAATCAACAAGTGTGTCCTCAGGTGATGATTAAAAAAACAAAGAACCCCCACTTTTGCTGAAATACATACCAGCAATTCTTTCAGAGTGAAAAAAACATTTATGCTAAATTTTCTGTCTTAGAATAGCTGATAATTTGGGGTTTCATAAATTTTTCTTCTTTTAAATTTATGAGAGAAGGAAGGCAGGTATAAAATAAAGGCAAGAGTTACGTCACCTAGAGACATGAAAACCATCACATCTTGGATTCCTTAAAATACCTCCTGTAACCAACAGTATTTCCCCACTGACATCAATAGGACTTTTTATGTATAATGAAGTGGTTCAGACTTTTGGAGTGACCTCCTCTCTCTGAATTCCTGCCTAGACTACTGTTCCCCATCATAGAATGTAGACGAGCAATTCTCATATTGGCTTTTGGGCCTCCAAGGCTACTCTATGACTTTAGTTGTTGGTTCTGCCTAGCAGTTTCTACTCACCATTCCAAAGCTACAACTTCAGAAAAAATACTTTTAAACAGATAAAGTGTCCCTTTCTCTACTCAAGAGAAATAATCATTTTTATCAATGCTTTAGGGTAACTAAGGGCTCTCCTTTGTCCAGAGAGCATGTGAACTCGATCTTTCTCAGCTAGTAAGTGCTGCCATCTTGAACACCATGCTTATGATCAGATTTCTAGCAATAAGCCTCGACTGTGATATTCAAGCGCAAAACTCAGTGTGAGCTGGTTAGGGCCTTCATTGCTCTAGGCAATATCAGGCAATTCTACAGGAAAATGAAAATAATCTGCTATGATGTCAGGAAAGTTTACAGACTCCCAGAATAACAGAAATGGCCTCAATGGTTGATTCCCTTGGACATGTCAGCATGTCCCAGGTGTCCCACCTGCCTTGTGTTGAGATGCTTGCTCTCTGTACGTGTCCACACCTCTGCCTCTAGGCCTGTCACTAGCACTCTTCACGCCACAGATTGAGAATACCCATGGAGATTCAAGAACAAGACCCAGACTCCGTCAGAAAAAGGCCAGCAAGCTCCCTTACATGCATGTCACTAAGATGGTGCATTGGTGGGCTTTGAGCCACAGCAGCCAACAAAAGCCTCTATTGCAGGATATATCAGTTCCAGATTATGAGGCAGAGTAAAGCCGTGGAGCAGTCTCCGGTCGATTTTGTTTGTTCTCAAAATTCCAAGAAAATAAACATATAAAAATCATGTTAAATTGCCATATATCAAAGATTTATTTCATTTGCCTTTCCAAAATTGTTGAGATGTAAGCACACTGTTAATGAAGTCCCCACTCTAATTGTAATCAGCCACTCTTGGTTAAGTGGGCCTTAAGTTCTAAAGGAAATGTAAAGCTGATTTGAAATGTCAAAGGACATTTTTAGGAGTAAGGTGAAATGATAAAAGATGAACTGTGGGCCCTGGCTGCTGTGGCTCAGTGGATTGAGCACTGGTCTGTGAATCAAAGGGTCGTTGGTTCAATTCCCAGTCAGGGCACATGCCTGGTTTGCCGGCCAGGTCTCCACTTGGGGGGACACGTGAGGGACAACCACACATTGATGTTTCTCTCCGTCTCTTTCTCCCTCTCATCCCCTCTATCTAAAAATAAATAAATAAATTCTTTTTAAAAAGTTTAAAAAAAAAATGAACTGTGGGACTCAAAAGCTTTGACAGAAAGGATTATACAGTGGTTCACACCAGGACTCGAATGAATGGGATTCACCGAGGAACCTGAGCCTGCAGACTTCTGGTGTCAATGGCAGCAAAACCCGTTCCTGCTCTAGGAACTTGGGTGTGAGGAGCCCTTCCTGCTGATACTCCACTCTTCCAGGCATCATTTACTAACTGACTCGCTGAATTCTGCAAACCAGCTCCGTATGACCTCTACCTAGTGTGATATAACTTTTGAAAGTGAGTCCTCATGCTAATGTGCTCCCTGTAGGAGAGAAATTTCAAAGGTTGACAAGTTATTTCTATGTACATAAGTGAACGAATCTATTATACATCTCTCAAAGAAATAGGGGTCTGTAAAGCACTTAGCGATCCTTTGGGAGGTAAAGCAGTGCATTATTTTTATTGTTATACAATTACTTATAATCTCTTTCCCTTGTTTTGAGCTTTTCTTTATATGAATTTTTAAATAAATAAGTCTTGCCTGTTTGTACGTAGTACATTTTTATTCTTTACATTCTTACTCTGACCACCGATTTTTTTCAATTATTTAATACTTTTGAACATCAACTTTTGATAGTGATTCATTATCACTACTGATTTTTATATGAAACAACTCAATAACGGTATTAAAATTTTGACAGCATTAAAGACACTTACCTATAAATAAGTCTCAAATTGAGCCATAGCCTGACAGTATCTCTCTCTCTCTCTTTTTTTTTTTTTCTTAAGGACACAAAATATTTGGGCACTGTAACTATACAAATGAATTCCACTTCATGCAAATGGATACAATTTTGATTATCTAGAGAAATTTGAAAAGCCAGCTTATCTAACACTTTCAGGGGTATAACCTTGTATCTTCTCCATCACAGCCTGATCTGTGGTTTTATAAATGATGCTGCTAACTTGCAATTTATGCAAATCTACCTTGAATCGCCCTTTCCTTCATTACTCATCTTGTCCCTTTTTTTCTATCACATGGATGTTTGATAGCTATATTTCTCTCTTAATCACTCAAGCTGGTGCCAATGAAATTTTTTTCCCTCAAAAATTCTCCTTCTTATGACAGACATAGCTCACTAGTGACACGGAGCTGTTAATTGCTCACCTGAGAAGAATTTAGGTCCAGTTCCTCAAAGATAAGCCAACAACCTGAAGGCCTAAAGCACAGTAAAAAACTCTTGCCGACTCCAAGTTTCTACAGCCATTCTGATGTAGTCTGTGAAAACATATGCAGCTTCTTGCACTGTTTCCAGGCCGTACTTAGAATGGGCATTTTTATTAAAGAAAGGTATTAGAGATTGCTAGGTATATATGAAAAGACTAAATAATCTGTCCATCTTCAATTCAATTGATAACTGAGTTTTCAGGACTCTGCCACCTTCTCCTAGCTGAGTAAGTCCACACATACACATGTAACCTTCCTGGGTATTATTTGCTTGCTTCATAGTTGAAATGAAAATAATAACAATGTATGAGTCTGAAGGCAAAAATTGGAACCTCTCTTGAGAACCCTTTCAAATTTAAGAATGGTTTGATCTGTCTAAGGGCAATCCTGTTTCTTTGCCACTGTTATTAATTTCTTGCCCACAAGGAGAGAGGCTTGCTGGAGGCTCCTGGAGAGCCCAGCTCTTAGAAAAGACCCACGAGAAGCCCCCCTTGCAGCCAGGGGTCTGAGCAAGGCAGCCCACAGCCCTGGCAGCCATCTTCCTCTCACGGAGAAACCCAATCTGAGTTGGGGGCCAACATGTGTGTGGGGCACAGAGATACTCGTTTCTCTTGAGGACACCACGGAACCCCACTCCATCTCCTCTGAGGTCCCCTGCACCACACACCTGGGAACGTTCTCATTATCATTTAAGCCAGTTTGTGAAGGGGTTTTCTGTTATTTGGTGGCAAAAATATTCTAAGACAGTTTCCCAGCATTTCTCTGTGAATACATACTTGGAAACCATTGACTTAGAAAATTCCCAGTTCTTCTAATTCTTAAAGTTCAATTTATTAAAAAATCCATCTAAGATTAATGTCTATAAACCTCTGCTGTGTTTTTGATAAATATCCTTGATGTTTCAGTAGCATGCTAACACCTAGGATCATGCTGACTCCAAGAGGTCTGCAGACCCCTAGAAACTGCCTTTCATTACATGGCAAACTTGAATGATTTTACAATCTAAAATTCTCTTCTTCATAGCTATACCTTTTTTAAAAAATGTTAAATTGAATGTAGAGAATTAAACAACAGAAAAGTAATCATTTATATGCTACCATTATCAAGGCAATTTAAAGAATCCTTCAAGTAAGAACATTCCAATTTTCCCCTCTCAGATTATGTTTTGGTTCATCACCAACTCCCTAGAAATTTTTATATATATATGTATACACACACATGCACACGCACACATGCACGCACATATATAATTTACATATTCTCTATATATTTACATAATCTCTTTTATTTACATATATAATATATATTTACATAACCCTTTGTATATATAAATATATGTGTGCATATGTAATATCCAGGACAACTAACTTTGGTGTTATATTTTTTACGGTTTTATAAATTAGTAAAATCAACCCAATGTAAATTCAACAAACTAAATATTTTTGAAATGTACTTTGACCTATTTCCCACAGTTGCAAGTTTTGCATTCCCTCTCAAGTTTCACAGTGACCTTTGACCCATTTACACGGGTTTGTAAAAATATGTAGGTGAGTAAAAGTGGGCAAGATAAAACACAAATGAAGTATGCTATTTGAATTCTTTCACAAAGAGTCACTTTTCTTTCAGAGAATTTATGCATTTAAGTCTATTTCTTTCTATAATAAATCCCCTCCTCAATTTTCCTGTAATATTCTAAGTACATGAAAAGTCGAGTGGGATCTTTAGATAAAAGACTTTCACTCTCTTTAATATACTGTCAAAAATGATTTTTAAATTTTTCAGAAAGTTTTTAACTGCTAAAAGGCAAAAAGTTTGCCATTTGCTAGGTAATTATCAAAACTATTTTAGCTTATTTGGAGCAGGCATTAAAGTTATTGATTTGGGGGGAAAAAAGAGAGAGCTAAAGTATTTTTAAGTGAAGCATCACATAAGTGCAAGAATGCATTACAGGAACAAGCATAAAAAATGACATTCTGTGCTGTACACATTTAGGTATAAAGAAAAAATTTCAGTCTGAAAATAAAGGCAAATGGAACCCTAGACCGGTAAACATATCCCTGACCCCTTCAATTATTACTTTTTCTTATTGATTGGATTCCTTAAGATAACCCATGTAAAGTTGAACACCTGTGACCATAAAATTAATTTAAAATGAAATGTCAGCTCGAGCAGAAACCCAACATAAATTTGGCCTCACCTTCGGTTTAATAAATTTAGAGTTCAGGTTTGTTTTGTTTTGGGTTGAAAATATTTATTTCATCAACAAACACAGAGTGCAAACATTTGTCCTGTTAAGCTGAAGCCAATGTTTATTTTAGCACTGCTAGGATACCTAAGTGTTGTGTAAATGGGAAAATACTGGCTGGAGAAACATTTACACAAAAGATTGTGTCTATTAAGACAATGAAAGTGTTTTAAATATATCCTTTGGGGTGGGTTTAGGACAGTGAGAAATTATGCTTCAATTATTATAAAAACACGTGATTTGGAAAAAAGCATTCTAGAAAGTTGCTTTTTAATCATTTTGATGCTTCACAAAGTTATCTTTGGAAAGCTCAAAAGATTTCTGCACTTTCCTTAGTCTTCTATTGTCAAGGGTCGGGAAGCTTAAAAAGAGGGTCTGGAAAATGTTGATTTGACCACAAAAATACATAGGAAACATACAATCCTAACGTATGAGTACATATGCATAGATATAAAATAAATATGGGTATGGATAAACAGCTGAATCACATAGACTAGCTCCTCATCTATTTACTAGCTGCTCAGTGAAAGCAGAACAAATAAACATTGAATTAAAAACCTACTAGAAATGGAGGTATAGGAGACGCACAGACCACATTTGGTGCTCTTAATCCATGTTTTTTCATGACTTGGAAAATACTGAAAAGCACTGTTTTGGGTGAATCTCCAAAGCTCTTTGGATCAGTTGTCTAAAAGAACACAAAAACTTTCTGATTGAACAGGGTGATTTATGGTTGATCTGGTCTTATCCCTTGCTCCTTCCAAACTCACATTCACATCTCTACTTCCATCACTCTAGAAAAACATTTAACTCACAATATTAATCACATCCAAAATAGTTTAGGGAACACAGAATAAACTTGGTCTGAGTTCACAAATACCATCATTCTTGTCATACCTCTCTCTGCCAACCTCTCTGTATCCAGCTTTGGATTTGGTTCTGTTGCACAAATGAAATGTAACAATAGTCTATTGCTCCTCGTGAAGACATGACAGGAAAACAGATTTGTTGGACTGAAATATGCCCGAAATGTCATCCAGTCTATAGACCTTTCTCCAGGTGAAAACACATATAAACAGCTCTACATGTATAATTTATATCTATAAATTTATATTTAATTTAAATTTATATTTATAATTTTAGAAGTGAAGGTATTTGTTGTACCACACAGATATAATAATTAACTTATTAAATTTAGAGACATAACTTTTAAAAATTACCTCTCATCTCTACACATAATTCAGTCCTGCAAATGTCATACATTTCCAAGTTTGTCACCTTCAACAATGACCCATTTAAGATGCAGTTGAATTGTACAGGAGATGTTTGGATATAAATCCATATACTGGAAATTTTTCTGGATAGAAGATGTCCATGGGTTATTACAAGTAGGGACAGAAAATTCTTTATTAAAATGCAAATTTATGTATACATGGAGTCTAAAAGAATTTGTTTTCTTGATTAATGAAAGTACTTATTACTGATAACATGACAGAGGTTGAAAAGAGATGTGCATTTTCAGTAACTGTATTTGACTTAAATTTTGTGAGCAGAACGAAAGAGTAATACGTGTACAGCCCTGCATCTACCAGTGGTTTTACAGTCTAAAGATTCCTGTGTGAATAAGGATAGTTGTGGTTTGATTCATTGCCATGGGTTTATTAACACCAGGTTTTACCTGAGGCTATTGGTTACAAGCCTGTTTAGCAGATTTTATTCAAGGCAGATTAATATTCCTGACAGAGGGCTCTAGTCATTGATGCAGTCTTGTGGCATCCACACAATTAACTTTCCTTCATTGCACATCAGTGGCATGTTAAGTTTTTCCTAACAACCTCTACGAATGCATATAATCTCATCACAATATATGAAGCATGTCCAATAAAAGGAACATTGATGGGCACTTTGGCTCAATATAGCAGCAAGATTTTATAGAGGCTGGACCAAAGAAAGGTGGAATTTGATCATTAAAACATCTCCCTGTTCCTCAGTCCTTTCCCAATGGTATGGCCATATTAGAAATCATAGATTGCTAAGAAAGACGTGAATGGAGAGATGCACAATTTGTTTGCGGGGGGTGGAGGGGAAGCACCCTTACATTTTTATCACTAACTGAACTTCAGAACCTAACTAATCCTACAGCCTCTTCCTAGGCCAGTTATCAAGTGTGCTCACTGAAATGTCCCATACATTTCACTAAGAAAATGCCATAAACCTTTACTTACTTTGTAGCACAATTTGCTTATTTGTATGTGCGTATGCATGCGTGCACATGTGTGCATTAATATGTTGCTGTTCTACATATATTTGTATATCAATATGCCACACAAGTTACTATCATGTGGCTATTTCTGTCAGCCTGCTAACTAAAATTGTCACAGTGTACACCAACTCAATTACATTAAATTCTTTGTTAAAATACCTTTAAATAATTTATTTTAAAATCTTATTTGGACTTGCAGACTTCTGATTGCATTTTTCAGATGGATGTATGAAAGGTTAGAATAACCATTCTTCAGCCCAACTTTCCAAGCACTTTTGGGGTACATTATAGTGCATAAATTTTGTCTACCAATAGTAATTTTTCTGTAAATGTGTATTTCAAGCTCCATGACCCTAAAACCCAGCTGTATCTGGGTTGTAAAAGGCATGAAATTACATAAGCAGAAGAAAGATTCTTTCTGGAGGATAACAGACACAAGGACATGGGTCAAAATATTGGTGACCCTTCACTAGGGCACTGGAGGTGTGAGTAAGAGAAAGAAAACTGGTCTGGAAAATTTCACTGAGTCCAGAAAAACCCTTCCACTCAGAATGCCAGCAAAGCTCATGCAGAACATGAGAATAAGGCCTGCAATGAGGGTGAGCGGACCTTGCTTTTGAGGATCAAAGATTACGGAGAGAGGAGAGGAATAAAGATGATTTTAGGAGAAACTCAAACATCTTGATTAGCTCAGAACTTTGGCAATGGAACAAAAATAACAAGAACTACTACTCCTTACAAAAACATATGTGTTAGGAGAAAACCAGCATTCCCATTTTACAGATGAGGAAACCAAAGTTCCAAGAAATGAAATGGCCTGCCATTTGGCCTGGCTAATACTGGGTTGCTAACCTGGAGTAAGTGGGAATGAAATTCCTGACTTGACTTCTCTTTCTGGTGTAAGCATATTGTCTTACGGTGTACCTGTAACTAAAGACATCACTACCCAAAATCTCCACTTACTGAAGACTTTAGGGAGGAGAATACAGAAAAGATCCCAGGGGAAAGCAAATTTTACAGAGGCTTAAATGCAAGGCGAAACCCCTGAAGTCTTTGCATGGTGGTGGTAGAAAGTCACCAACAGCAGAATACCAGGAAGCCTGCTTGAGGGTGCCTTGGGTCCATTGCTTCAAAAACTACTGTGATCTGCTTCAAAGAATTTTTTAAACCACATTGCTTTGATATATGTGCAGTGTAGACCCAGTTACAAGAGAGAAAACCATAAGACCTTTATCTGCACTTCAAAGTCAGCCGGAAAAAAAAATGTAAGTGTAGGTAATCTCCAAAAATTGCCAACCTAATTCTCAAATCCCAAACACTTCAAATCCTAAGTGTGACTGCAGCTCTGTATCTGAGAAAAAGACAAAGAGATCATGTTGGGGGTGGTGCTGGGGAGGGAGGGTGGGGGAAATGATGTAATACCAAGGTGATTTAGCCACGAAGGGAAAAATGAGTTCTCTCCAAAAGAGCAAGAGCAAGTGACAGTTCAGTAAGAAGCTTTGCCTAAAGGAGAGAGAACATCCAAGGACTTTTAAGAATGAGATCTAAAAGGCAACATGTGTTCTGCTGATGCCTTCCTTCATTGTCCTGAACCCAGTGCATTTCCATCTGAACTCAGTTCTGGGGTTTTTATCATTTAGACCTCAGAGATTTCAATGGCTGATCACAGCTCTCAGGCAGGTTCCAGGACTACCCCGGGGGAAGCTGTCTAAAGTTTGGCAACATAAAGACCAGTTCCAGAGTACAAGTTCCTTCAGTGATTGCTCCCAACTGTCACCAGGTAACACTCCATACCGTACAGAAAAGGGCCTTAGGAGGCATTCACTCCTCCATGCTTTCAGGACGGGGAATGGATCTGGGCCTGCTTAGGTCTCAGGTGTCTGGGTTTTGCCTCCTTATCGTAGTTTTGCCTCAATAGATTGGGCTAAAAGAAAACACAACTACTCTAAAATTTGGGTTCTTTTTAACCATAAAACTCTGAGGAAACAAATTCTTTTCAAGAGTGAGAACTGCGCTTACATCATGGCCCAACGTGCTGTCTGCACACAAGCCCACACTACAGTGAGTGACCTGCGAGCACGCCGGGGAATGCTGCGCCGCTCCCGAGGCCCTGTCAGCTTCCCCACGGCACGAGAAAAGCGCGTATCGTGGGGCCACCCAGACGAAATAACTCGCAGCCCCAGAGGGCACAGGTTTCTGCTTCATGTAAATCTGAGCCTGTCGTGGCACGCATGACTCCCTGCTCAGGGTGTACTCTCCTGTGACGAATGAGTCCCCCTTAATTTGGCAGTGATTATGCGGGTTGCTGGCCCTCTGAACCCCTTTGAACTTGTAATTGCTGCTGGTTTAAGTAATGAACATTAAGGGGAGTTGGATTCATAAAACTGTGGATAATTACATTTTTTTCCTTATCCCCCCCTTTTTGATGCCAGAATATATTCTCACACACACACACACTCACACTTCTAAGGCCACTAATCACTGTATCACACCAGGCTATGATCGAAATAAACAGCAGTCTTGTTCACGGGTTGGTCAGGGAGCGTAGCTATGAGGTGGGGGAAGTGGAGGGGAGAGCAGAGAGGGAGCATCTGTGAGCTGTGCAAGAGGACGATCAGAAAGGCCGGGATGCTGTAGGGAAGGAGGAGCCTTGGCATTCATGAATATTCATAGCTAGTCACATCTGTAGCAGGCTTGCTTTCTACCTTTCCCCCCTGTGCACTGCTCCATAGACACTAGCTCAAACAAAAGAGGGGATCTTGCAGCTTCATCAGGCTCCAGATTTGCTCGTGGCAGTGAACTTTCTTTCTTTATGCTTTTAAAATTCTATATGTGGATTTAAAATTTTTCAAGAATATAGCAGGAGATGTGCATACCCTTTCCTTGTATCAGGAAAGAAAAGCACCCCGGCCCCACAGTCATGAGTTGGAAGAAATCACAGTTACACAGCACATGGGTGACTCCGAGCCAGTCCTTTCTCCCTTTTTCCCCTGCAATGTGGCCAATCCCCCAGTATCCTTTGATGTAGCAGTAGTCAAATCTTGATTTTATTTTGAGAAAAATGAAATGCTATAAATAGGTGACAGAAGCCAAAGTTAGTCAAGTCAGCTAGCTACTACCCTCCCTGAAAGAACAAAGAATAAATGATAAATTTAGCAGCCTCATGTTCAGTTTCAAACAACGCCACTGAGATTTATAGCTTCCCTGCTCCCACGGCGAACTAAGCTGCTCACAGAAAGCTATCTGTTTTTGATTTCACTCTGTTTTCTCCAGTTTTTGTTCTTTTTCCTATTTGCAGTTTTTTTTAACTCTACATTTTCTTTTTCCTGGTGTGAGTCCAATATCAAAGGCCAGTGTTGTTGGTACGCCTCCAGCTTGCAAAAGCCACTCAATGGGATGCTATTAGAACCTACGTCACAACATGGCAGACAGTGATTAATAGCAACTGTATCAACGGTAGCAAGTTTGGAAAAAAAAAAAGTCCCTCCTGCAGCTGTAAAGGGGGTCAGTGAAGTAAAAACAAGAAATGTGTGCAAGAATCCAGGGCCCAAAAATATTCTTGGAGAGTACAGTACACTGGAATTGGGTCTTACAGAAAGAAAAAAGCAATTCCTACTATTATGCATATATAATAGAAATGTTTACCTTCAACTAAGTTACTTCTACTTAAAACAACTACACATTAATTTAAAATGAAGTATGTGTACAACTTTGGAATTATTTTATTGATGTAATGGTGTCCCCCCAAATAACTAACAGATGGATTTCCACCCCCTCAATGAAACACTGAAACAAATTGCAGAATTGTCAAAATTTTATCAGGAAGGCACGCGCTCTATAAAAAGGTTGATTTTAAATGAATTGTAAATTTGCTTCATTGCACAATATTTTTCTAAAATTATAACCGGAAAGTATTCTCTGTTTAATTTTTTAGCATATCCTTTCACAAAACACATCTGCTGTGAAGTATTTCTAATTTGTGCTAGCTGCTTTTTAACAAACACACGGTTGTCACTATGCCATCTAATGTTATTGGGGCAAAAATGTATATATATGTATTCTCTTTCACTCTCATCACAGTAAAAATTTTCAACTGTTTTTGGTGAGGCAAACCAATAGAAAATAATACAATTATTTGAACTTCAGGTGCAAGGAACGAGGAAGGCTAGAAATGCAATCAAACCACACAATCAAAGAGAACACGGTACAGGAGCTAGCGGTGACTAAAACCGGGGGGAGAGAACAAATATATACAGAAAGCTTGCCAGATTTTGTCTAATTATGAGGAAGGTAATCAGCAGACTAAGAAAGGAAACAGCACTAACTAGAGTGTGTCACAAGGTTGGCCAACCACAGAAAGGATGGACGACAGGACACACTCTTAGCACTGAGGAGTGAAAATGGGGCTTGCCTAGTTACAGTCCATGTGCTCTTTTTATTTCCCATTTATTTCCATCTCGCACCCCTGTTATATGTTTGTGGTCAGCTCCTTCAGGGGAAATAACCTTTCCAGTATTTAATGCAGATAAAATGGTGCATGCTGTGACCAGCATTATCACCTTTTTGCATCCTGGCTACTCAGAGAGGAAGCATTAGTATCGTCCCCATTTCACAAAGGAATAAACTGAGGCTGTTAACAGGTTAACTAACTTGCCCAAGGCAACTCAGCCCATAAGACCTTGAAGCCTTATCCAGGCTTTCAATCACTCAATAATCACTGAGTATTTTCTTCATATCCAGAATCAAAAATCCGCACACTGAAAATATCCTGCATGGTAACCTTTATGAAATCATTGAGAGCAACAAAAGCCAAAACAATTATGGGATCTAGTCTGTATCTAAATGATGCAAGAAGAGTTTTTTGTTTCGTTTTTTTAACTTCTTCACAGCACAGTGCCTTTAATGTGCTTTAGAAGAAGGGAAAATATGGCTATCTAACCAATCAGATCTACATAACTTCATTAGTATTTTAGCTTTATTATATTATGCGATTTCTGTCTAGTAGGCTTATAATCTAAAATTTTCCAAGTAGTGTTGATTTTTGCAGAAAATATGAACAACCACTATATATGCAAAAAATTCTTATTTCATTAACACAACTAAGTTATGAGAATAAATTTATCCTTGTGTAGACTATTTTTTGGTTGAGTATGAAAGGTAATAAATTGTACTACTAGAATTTAGGTTTCTTGAAATACCCAAGAATCCAAGCACTTTTCATCGATTCATTCATTAACTAGTAAATCTATCCAAAAAGTTCCCTTATAATATGCCAGTACAACAGAAGAAATTTATGTCATAAAGATAGGAAGATGATTATAATTTGCTTTACTATCTCCACTAATGGCTGGGAGTAAGCCATCCATAATATAGAACTTCAGATTATCCTCTGATTCTTTCCTTAAAAGAATGGAAAAGGCCAGAGAATGGAAGTCTGGAGTGCTGTGGCCCCATCTCTGACGTTAAGCAGATTCTTGGTAATGACTATCCTAAATATCATCCAGCAGGCTGGGTCAGGCATGGAGGGTCCCATATCACAGTAACTGCAGCTTCAAGCCATGGAACTATGCTCAGACCACCCACAGCTCCAATCCATGTCATGATGTGAGGGGTAGAGAGAGAAGAGAAAGACTAATTATCGAGTACCAAACTGTTCAACACACTGAGTTAGACCGCTCAACATATTCTATTTCATTGGCTCTCCGTCCCAGCCAGACATTCCTACCCATTTTACAGATGAAGACGTTGAGATGTTAAATAACTTGCCCCCAAAAAGCACTAGTAAGTGGCCTCCTGTGAGTCAAACCAAAGTCCTGCACACAAGTCTTGGGCGTGTTACTGAGACACTCTACTTCCTTATTTCACCCTTGTATGCAGAAGGCCTGTAAGGACTCAAGGTCACAGAGCAGTGTCAAAACTTTAATATCTGTCCATCCATTTTGTCCCCTGTCCCCCTACTCATTCCTCTTACCCAAGCTGTGTCAGTGAAATATGCACTGTATCTCAGCACACAAATGACTATTTTAAATGAATATTTGGGAGTAGTATTTTGTTATAGAATCATCAAAATGCCACAGAGTCAATCAAATTGTACAGCATCCAGGAACTTAAAAAGTAAAGGACCCTCTAGATGACCGATGGGGATAAACTGAGCACCCCCAGGAGAAATAAGACCTCAGGTCTGTGCGTGTGCATCGGGGGCTATAGAAGGAGAGACTGTGGAGACAGCAGCACACAGTGAAGGGCAGGGCCCAGCAACGGGTCCTGCCTTAGGAGCTGCCAGGTTCATTCCAATTGCTCACAGTGTAGATCTGAGATATAAACCAAACAGAAGTGACAAAACCCAAAACCACAGCAGCAAACACTGGCTTTCAAGTGCTGTGGGAAACAGAGACATTTGTTTAAGTAACCACTGTTTTAAAATTGCATACATAGTAACACCAAAATAAACAGCTTGCGATGCTGTTTATTTTAAGATACACAATAGTAATGTAAAGTGTGGCGTGCCCCAGATCCGGGGAGCTCAAACATAATTTACAGTTGTAGAGAGCCCTAGGAGGACTCAACTACACGCCGGGACTGTCTACTTCCTGATTAGATAACAGTGAAGGTCAGAACGCATTGCTTTTTGTGCGGCAAAGAGCAAACAAGCCACCACAAAGCCCCCGTTCCTCCTGCTCGCTGTGAATTATGAATCGAGTCCTGTGGAGAGCAGGGTTTGCCAAGTCTCCTCTACAAAGCGCGTATTAATCACAGGTCCCGAGGAAGGGTCAAAAGCACAGCCTGACAATCCAGGGAATGAGCTTGTCTGCCGACCTCAGTTCCCCCAGTCCTTCCCCTCCCTCATCTACCACCGAAGAAGAAAAAGAAAGAGAGGGGGAAAAAAAAAAACCTTGAAAATACACAAGCTGGTTGGGGTGCTGAAACATATGTAAAACTGAACTCTAAGGAAAAACAGCTAGATCAAACAAACCTTAGGCATGATCAAAATAAGAACTCAATTTGTGGTTTATTTTAGCCAACTGAGTAATCATCCCCATGGCTGTTCTCTCCTCTTTCCCTCCTCCATCCAGGTGCACTGGGGAAGCCTTTTCGGGAATCTTTACTTCGGTTTCTCTCCTTGAATTCTGGACAATAATCCTACAGAGCTTTATTAGAGCAAAGGCCTGCAATCTTGAAGGTGTTGCTCCAGACATTCAGGTCTTTTGTTCTGTCTCATCACATCCTAAGGTATCTGGACTCTTTGCCCTTGCCCTCACCTGCCGGACCATGAAATAAAAATGACTTTGATCTTTTTCACAAGCATAAAGCCCATGCGCTTGACTTTCTGGAACTGGAGTTTGTCCTAAAATATTGTTTCCCTAAAACTTCTCTGCTATGGACTGAACTGTGTCCCAGCAAAATTCATACTGGAAGCTCTGACACCCCTGCTCCTGCACCACTGACTGTATTTGAAGACAGAGCTTTTAGGCGGCAACTGAAGTTAGATAAGGGAAGGGTCCTAATTTCATAGCATTGGTGGCCTTATAAATAGAAGAGGAAGAGACTTCTCTCCACACACACATGCAAAAAGCTGTGTGAGGACACCATGAGAAGGCAGCCACCTGCAACCCAAAGAAAGCGCTCTCTTCAGACACCCATGAGGCCAGCACCTGGATCTTGGACTTCCCGGCCTCCAGAACCTTGAACAAATTTGTCTCTGTTGTTTGAGCCTCCCAGCGTGTGGTACTCGTTATGGCAGTTTGAACTGACTAATACACGCTCCCATTGAGGTCACCCATTCTTTCCTCCTCACCAGTCCCTTTGGAATCAGGGCACAGAGGCCCGATTTCTCTCTGCCCTTTTCTCAGCCCCTGACCTAAGACGTGCCACCCACTCTTGTCAAGGGAGTCCAAGCATTTGCTGTCATTCCTCTCCACCACTGCTGCCAGAAGAACATTGACCTCCAAGCCACCTCCACCTTCCCCAATGGCTTCTGTACATGCTACAACGTTCCTCTCCAGCCCACTGCTTGCCTTGACTTTTGAAGGCTTCTTTATATACAACAAAGAGCTTTCTAATATCTTGCCCTTCTTAATTCCAGCATCATCCATCTCTGCTTCACGGCCCTGGATTTTGTCAAGCAGAGGTGCTGCATTTCCAGTACCACAGACCTTAAAATGTTCCTTCCCTGCTTCTCTGTTCTTCCTCTTAATGTGCATCTGGATTTGCAACCCCTCCGTGGGCTCCCATGTTCCCAAGGCCCTCCACACTTTATAGCCTCCCTACGCAGCATGGCTCTTTATTAAAATAAAATTTACTGTCTTGTATTGTAAACACAGAACATATTTTATAGAAAATTTAGAACACATGGAGAGTATAAAGAAAGCAAAAAGTCACCCGGATCTCACTGCCCAAAGATAATCACCATTAACATTTTCATCTGTTCTCCTGTGAATATACCCACCTATATTTACTTTAACAAAACTGAAGTCATTTCATACACACTGCCTTATTTGTTTTATTTCACCTGGTAATATACTGAGAGATTTTTTCATATCTCAAAACACTTTTGAGGATAAAAATTTTTAATGATTAAACAGCAGTCCATAATATGCCATTTTACAGTCTTCTATGGTTGAAAATATAGGCGGTTTTCAATGTCTTATTGAGATAAATAAATATACACAATATTGCATAATTTTATGTATATTCTTATTCTTTATCATTAACTCCTAGAAACTGAATTAATGAATCAAAAGATAAGCACCTAACCAGTAATACATCTTTACCAGTTTAAATTCCAGAAAGAGTAAAAGAGTAAGCCAGTTTTTATTGTCATTATTAAAGCAGATATTTCCTTCCACCCTGGACAGTGTTGAACACTACATATATATATTTTTTTAATTTTTCTTAATTTGATAGAAAAATATTTTGTTACTGATTTTTATATTGACTTGATTACTAATTACCTTGAACATTTTTCAAATGTCTGCTGGCCATTTGTACTCTTTCTTTTGTGAATGAACCTATTCATCTTTGCCTTTTTATCTATTGAATTTTTCTTTATTGATTTGTATAGTTTATTTATTAAGGTTACTAGTCCTTTGCTTGTTATATGATGTTGCACATATTTTGCCACTTTAACATTTACTTTTATGGGTTTTCTCAACATTCAAAAGCTCTCATTTTCATTTTTAATAAAATCTACACCCTTTTCCTTTATAATTCTTTTGTTTTATGATCTGAAAGGACTTCACTAAATAAAGGAAAGAGAAATAGTTACATCTATTTCAAAGAACTCTTAAATGTGGAACGTATTTTGATGAAGAGTACTGACTTTTTTTTCAAACATAGTTAAACCATTAACCAAAAACCATTTATTGAATTATTCTTTTTTCCTCAATTGAAGTAACGCCTCTAAAATTAATAAATTTCTCATACATTAGGATCCATTTGTGTGTTCTTGTTTTGTTCTCACGATCGTTCTACCTATCTGTGTTAGCCACTTTGTAGCTCTATAATCTACAAGACCTCTCTCACTTTCTTTTCAAAAAAGATCTTGACTCTTCTGGTTTCATTACTCACATGAACTGTAGAATCATTTTTCAACAACGATCTAAGGAAAGAATATCTCATTGGAATTTTGACTTAACCATTCAGCCATATCAAGTATTCTCTTAACTAAAACTCTTCCTCTCACCCCTGTTGTCAATCCCAGGCTTAGGTTTTTCCTGTTGTCTGCTTCCGCCCCTCTTGCTCCTGGTCCCTGAGCTCTGCCTGGGACAGGATGAGAGGATGTGCAGAGGGTCCATTCCAGCCAGGCCCTCTCTGTCTGCGGCTGCCTGCTGTGCCGCTGCCTCACTCTCAGGCCCACTCCCCACAGTTCCTACTCACCCAGTGAGAGAGGCTCTTTTCTGAATAACCTCAGCTTCCTTCCTACTCTTCACAAGATGTGTCTCTTACCCATCTTTCTAGCTGTTTTTTTTTTTAAGTATATTTTATTGATTATGCTGTTACAGTTGTCCCAATTTCTTTTCCCTTTGTTCTCCTCCACACACCATCCCCCTCCCTCCAGCAGTCCACCCCCCTTAGTTCATGTCCATGGGTTATGCATATAAGTTCTTTGGCTTCACCCTTTCCCGTACTGTTCTTAACATCCCCCTGTCTATTATGCTTCTTAATTGCTGCACTATTTCCACCTTCTCCCCCTTCCCTCTCCCAGCTGACACCCCTCCACATGCTCCCCATACCTGTGGTTCTGTTCCCACTCTGGTTGTATGCTTAGTCTGTTTTTGTCTTTATTTTTTAGATTCTGTCGTTGATAGTTGAAAAAATAATGAAGGAAAACTTCACTAATTTGGTGAAGGAAATAGAGACATACAAGTCCAGGAAGCACAGAGAATCCCAAACAAGCTAGACCCAAAAAGGACCACACCAAGACACATCATAATTAAAATGCCAAAGGTTCAAGATAAAGAGAGAACCTTAAAGGCAGCAAGAGAAAAGCAGACAGTTACCTACAAAGGGGTGCCTATAAGACTATCAGCTGATTTCTCAAAAGAAACTTTGCAGGCAAGAAGGGACTGGCAAGAAGTATTCAAGGTGATGAAAAGCAAGGACCTACAACCAAGATTACTCTATCCAGCAAAGCCATCATTTAGAATGGAAGGGCAGATAAAGTGCTTCCCAGACAAGGTAAAGCTAAAGGAGTTCATCATCACCGAACCATTATAATAGGAAATGTTAAAGGGACTTATTTAGGAAAAAGAAGATCAAAACTATAAACATTAAAATGACAACAAAATCTACCTGTGTTTTAACCCTCATCCTCACTGGTCTCTTCCTAAACCTCACATTATCTATTGACATTCTCCTCACTCCCCCCCCCACCCCCCACCCCCACCACACACCTACACGGCAGTCTCTCTCTCCTGGATCCCTTCCCACGCTGATGCAACATCTGATTTACCTCATACCTGCTAACAGACCTGCCGCTCCCACACACTGTCCTCTGTCCTTCCTTTGCTCCCATCCAACTTTTCCTGCTCCCTTCTCAATCTGTAGAATTCAAAGGTAGGCCATGACCCCCAAGTGCCAAATCCAAAGGCTTATTTTTAGTCATCATTGTCCTTGATCTTTCTGCAGAATCTTCCTCCACTTTGAAACTCCTCTCTCTTCACATTATCAGATTATGCTTGTACTAGTCTGATTTATCTTTGCTCATTCCATTCTCTCTTCCTCCCGTCAAATGTAGTCCTTAAACAGATTCTTTCCTCTAACTCCCTCTCTCTGCACTCTTACTTTCCTTTATCCAACATCTGGGTTTCAGACATTACCTCTAGAACGAGCAGCCCCAACTCTCAAACCATAGTCTCACCATTTCTAACATCCACAGGGGCTCCCCACCTGGGTATCTATCTGGCTTACATGTCCAAACCTAGGGCCTCAATGTACCCTTCCAAGCTTTCACCCTATGTACTCCCATACAGATCCTGTGCTTCAGCCAGAGAAAATTCTGTCTGAAGAGCTGTAGAATCGACACATCTCTGAATGTAGGATCAAAAGTAGCTTCATTAAACATCCAGATAGAAACTATCTGCAGGGAAAAATAATAATAATACCACTCATCTCTTGCTGCAATGAGATAATTCTGAGTTTCTCATAGGAGTCCACCTTCTTTAGAGTGAGCCTGTGAGACTGTCACTTTAAAGATGTAAACCTGCTCTGCGCCCCCACCCCAGCTTGGCCAGATGCAAAGTGGCAGGCTGGTGAACCATTTAATTCTCAGGATGAAGAGTTTATAGACAAAGAACAAAGATGTCCAAATCCCCAAGGAGCTTAGTCCAAAGCTGTAATAATACAAGTGGGAATAAGTTTATTGTGAGGTTAGTTTGCTGTCCTCCTGTTCTTTCTCTGAAGCTTGAGTTTATAAAATTTCAAAAATTCCTTTGATTCGTGATGCCACTAAAACTGTGCCACAATATGAACGGTCCAGAGGATCTTTTGCCCTTTTCCTTGTACCTGCCATGCTAACTGTAGAATTTGATATTCATGCCAAACAGACTCAGGTCAAAAGTAACAAGTACAATATATTTTTCTTTGAAAGATGTTTTACCCATATCCAAGTTCAGGTTTCATGGAGCAAAGGCAGAGCAAATGAATTATTTTAATTGATTACATGAAAACATTAACAATTCTCATCTTATACTTGTGTAGTACTCTGCCCTTTTCAATGGGCTATTTCTAATCTCAGCTACTCCTCAAAGCAACAAGGTGAGAAAACCAGCACTCAGAGAATTAAATGACTTGCCCAAGATAACTCAGAGAGCAAAAGGCTGCACTGAGACTGCGATCCTGGTTACATAACTTGGGACTGGTCCTAACTCTGCTGCCTCTGGTGTTTTTATGTATATGGTCTTAGTAGGAATTCCTTCCTTTCTCCCTGCCCTGAAATATTTATTGTTTTAAAGGACAAAGAATCAACAGATTGTCCTAACTATCTAAAGGTAGGAATAGCACTGATTCTTTTATGAATTACAAACATTTCCACTGTCCGCTCCAATGAGACCCAATGATAAATTCAGGAAAATTGAAGCAATCCCTTAGTATTTAACTGACTGCATAGACATTTCATCGCAAGGGGGTGGGAGGAGATTAGGTTAGCGATCACTGAGAAAATACAAGCAAGTAAGAACCAAACACCAAAAATCACACTTTTCTTTAAACTTGCTCTATGAAAAAAATGAATAAATAATTAAATGTCAAATTGTTCTGAAAGGATTCTCAGGCTCACAACAAAATTCCTATTAAAAACTGATGCCTTTCCACATGGTCATCTTTGATGATCACACAAGTGGTTCACCAGCAAACATAAAAGCTTCCGATTAAGCCATGAGAGGGGTCTTCATCAAGATGCCATCAAGTCATCAGTGGGATTGCCACACAGGCCTAAATTTATGTTTTCTTAGAAAATAACACAAAAATTGAACTGAGCTTATAATTGACTCATAACGATCTCACATTGGCCATGCCCTCTTTTCACTTTTTTTTTTTCCCCCGGTTCATTGTGAGGCTGGGTTTGAAACAAGCGTAACAACTGATGAGCTGCCTGCAGGTATGCTGAAACACTGAAATGGAACCTATAACTTTTCACCATAGGGGAAAAAATAGGCTGCCTTTATAGGGAGTTCCAAAATGTCACCAAACCTACGGGGAATTATCCAGCATTCATCTCTTCTATTGACAAAAGCCTTTTTAGTTTTGAAAGACTAGTGTGCACCACCCCCATACATTTGGGCTGCTTGTTGTTAGCTTTATCATAAAGTCACACCATGTGCCCAGGGTATGAAATAAGCCATTTGACAACTGCCGTATGACCAGAGTCACAGGATTATCCCTTTCTAAAGTATTAGTTATGATATTGCCAGATATTTCCAAGTCAGAATTAATTCTGGAATATTTATGAATATAGGGGAATAGTGCAAGAAGCAAATATAGATAGGTAGTTGTATTATATGTGATAACTGAGTTATTAAGAGCAGCAACAAGTTTTGGTCCTGAGATTAACCAGCATGGATCTTCATGATCTGACTATGTTGAAAGCAAATCAGATATCAGTGACCTAGGGGACAGGGTGGTTGAAGAAAGGCTGATTAGTGAAGTGGCTTGTGTTATTTTACTATGATGCTCAGAATAACTAGATAATATTCTCTTCATTTCTTGTCATTTCAGAATCCCACAGTAATAATCTCTTGAATTATATTTTGTGTGTGTGTGGACAAAGTCAGATTCAACAAATATTCATGTTATCTGTAATAACCCAGAAGTAAAACTATAGTTTAAAGAAAATTATCTGCCATTATATTGTGACTTGACAACTTATCCACTATTAGATAAAAACAACTTAAATTAGTTCTGGCAGATTTGGGACTTGGCAGTTCAAAATATGAATAGCAAATGTAAAAGCCTGAAAATGGCATTACTATTAGGTTTTAAGAGGATAATACACCTTTAAAGGGTGCCAGTGATTACTTTGCATACTGTAAACAACGGCTGCCAATCAATTTAGAAAGGGGTACGCTGCACATAAATGTAATAAAGCAAATTCCATTCAACCAACCTAATGCTTTCTACCCAAGTCACTATTTCTTAACAGCAGCCGTGGGGCTGGATGGCTGGATATCATCTTCACACTTCATAATCTCTTCCAAATTGCAGAAACAGATCACAGCACAGAAAAGGCAGGGCATTTCCAGGAGTCCACTGAAATCTGTGCAGCAACAGTCTCTAAAATCAAAATTACTCCTGAATGTTAAGGTCACTTTAGGACTCTACTGGGCAGCAAAGCTGAGGGGCCAGGAGTGTGCTCACACCCCACATCGCGTGGCCTTTAATTCTTAATAACTCTACTGCCCCACAGAATGCACTTGCAAACTGTGGTCATGTGGAATGAAGAAATGGAAATTTTCTCTAGGATCTGAATGAATATTCAGGGATTTCACTAAACAGCCTTTAATGGCACTCTATTCTTAGAGTTTTAAAATAGCTGAATATTCAGATATGCACATGCCTTCTATTTTCTTTTATTCAAGGGTCCTCAATTCTACAGCTCCTTGAATTCTTCCATGTATTTTTAAACAATTATACCTCGAACGATATTTTATTAAATTGGGTGCTAAACTTTGAGCTAATAATTATTTTCGTTTCTTTTGGATGGTAATTTAATAAGCATTTCATTCTTCAATCTTCTCACTCAGTTACTTATTTTTAAAATGTGTCTGTCAGCTAGTAGCTCATAATCTGGGGCTTAATTTTTTTAGTTGAACTCAGCTGAACTTCTTTTTAAACAGAGTTGTCTGGTGTACTTTTGAAATGTCTTGACCAGATGTTTTGGCATTGAGGAGACCACACATCTCATCACCCCCATGAAAGGCCACCGCCGTCACCACTGTACTGGGGACTTTACCTCAAAGTCATTCAGAATGTAGACAAAGGCTGCTGAGTCCAAACACATCAGTCTTTCACATGCAGAACCTCTCACAATCCATTTCTAAACATCCAATTGGGACTACAAGTAAAAAGGCTATGACACAGCAGGATGTGATTTTTTTTTTCCCCCTCAAGAGAGACAAAGTAAATTTAGTTGCAATTTTGTTTCTTCTAGAGGCATTTCCAGGATTCAATACAACATTAAATTTTTAGCCTGTCTCTTTAATTTGAGAAATTGTAAAAACGACGACAGATGGCACATGGAATTGACTTATGTCCTCTATTCTTTACTGAAGAAGGGAGTGCATAGAAACTTTGATAAAGGCAGAAGCTACAGTATGCAGGTCGCTATTAAAATTATCCAGGGGCTCTTTGGACAGCTAGGATCAGAATAGTCAGGCTTTCTTTCTTTGACATTCTTTAAAACCGACCAACACTGTTGTAGGTTGTCACTGGTGATCACAGCCCTGACATTCAGTCCCTCCTTGTCCCAATAAGGACATGATGGATGTGCCATTAGCTCTGAACCTCGGCAACCTCTGAAATTATCACTCTTCCCACCCCAATCTCCCGCCCCCACCCTTCAAAATCATTATGAAATAGGAAGAACACTCAAGCTTACAGTTAATTGGAAACATTGCAAGAGAAGAGGAATGCTTAGGACAGCATGTCCACAGGAAAATAAATTACCCAGCATTGTTATTTAATGCATTGTGACATCATTTCCTGAAATTAAATAGAGATGACACCAATTCAGACGATCTCCAGTATAAGGTTCCATTCAAATAATTCACAGATGTTCTCTCCTGGCAAGCGGAAAACAATGCAAAGGCTAAGGCTAGGGGTGGCCTCACTCTGCTGCTGGCTTGTGGGAAGCTCTCTCTGCTGGTGTTTTTCAGCTGGGTGTTCTGCATATGCGTTTCCACAGAAGTATTTCTCAGTCATTAAGCCCCACTTGGATTCAGTGCACATCTGTATCTCTGAATGTGAGAAGGGCCATCTCGCATTCTGCAAGAATATTTTATATTTGGTATTAATTTGGCCTATAGCAATTAGTATTAAGTAGACCAATCTCAGAGTCGTGAAGGGACCCGTCTCCAAGTAGAAGTAATGAATGTCCATAAAACTCTGATTCAACTAACCATTCAAGGCCCTGGAAAAGATGTCTAATGATAGAAATGATCACAGTGGCTCCATGGACACCCTAGTGGAAATGGACGAACGGAGAAAGTGGGGCAGAGAGGAACCCAGGCGGGCAGCACTTGCTCTCAGCCTTGGTGACTGCAGGAGGCACCAGAGGCCACAAGCAGTTGGGGACTCACGCACACCGGAAGACCGAAACACTCGGCATTTGTGCAGCACATTACAGTTCACAGACTGGCTACATCATCTGAGCCCCACAGCAACCCAGCCAGCTAAGTAGGAGACATATGTATTATTTTCATTTGTCAGGCAAGGAAATAGGCTTAGAGGTTGAGTCGATTTCCTCCAGGTTATAGAACTGAAACCCTAGTCTTCTAACTTCACATTCACTGGCCCCATTTTTTTTTTTTTTTAATTGTTTTAATCCTCACCCTAGGATTCTTTCACTGCTTTTAGAGAGAGAGGAATGGAGACAGGAATGGAGAGAGAAACATCTATGTGAGAGAGAAGCATCGATTGGCTGCCTCCAGGACACATCCGGACCGGGGATCAAACCTATAACCTAGGCATGTGCCCTGACCAGAAATTGAACCCGTGGCCTTTCAGTTATGGGACAACGCTCCAACCAACTGAGCCACACTGGCCAGGGCAGTGGCCCCTTTTTAAGAAATCATACTGTGCTGTCTCTCAGAGAACCTGGACTTTCACACGCTGAGGAAGCTAGAGACTCTAGATTCTGTTCACATACTGGACCCTTATCCCGAAAGGGAACAATCTTTATAAAAGGTAGGCCCCAGCTAAGGCATTCTGAGTTACGTATTCTGTATGCAGCTTCTCCTTTACTTCCTACTCCTTCCCAGAAGGCTCCCCAGGGGGCAGTGGGACTCTGATGCTCTCACCCAGCATCACTGAGCAGCCATCAAATGTTTACATGGGTCGAGAAGGCTGTATTGAGACTGTGCTCTCCTGCTGGGGGGCATCTGGGACTTGTTTGGCAAAACCTGGTCTTCCCATCTCACACAGTCCCAGGAAAGTAACTGGTAAGTTTGGTTGCCCAGTTTCAGTGGTCAAACGTCCTACTAGTCATTCAACTAGACAAAAATAAAATTATACTTGTTCTACATTATGTACTTATAAGAGCCAGACATGGGGTTGAATGCTTTATATGATCTCATTTAATCCCTGCAATAACCCGACTAGGTTGGTTCTAGAATTATCCTCATTCTGTTGATATGAAAATGAGGTTTAGAAAGAGTAAGTAACTGCTCAAGATAAAAAATCTGCGGTGTTGTAGATTCTAGGCCCTGTACTCTTAACTGTGACACTGTAGCACTCATTTAAGAAAAAATAAGCAAATAAAAAAGCCGTCTGGATCTACACAAGATGAAGAGAACTAGTTAAAAGGCCAGAGTCTACATTCTGTCTGTCCTTCTGTCTGTCTCTCTCTCTCTCTCATGCGTGTGTATCTGTACACACATACATTACAATGAAAAGTTTGAGATCATTAAGTTGACTGTCATAGGGTCTTGATGAACTTGCTGGAGAAGTGATATGTATTTCTCTAATGTAATGTAGAGCTCTGTTTACTCATAACTTGGGTGCATGTCTCTGTAGAAAAATATACTTGAAAACACATTTTTATAGCTAGACACTTTTACAAAACCCCATAAAGCAAACTGTAATAGACCAGGAGTGAAACAAGTGGACACTGGAGAGGCAGGTGGCATCCCTCTCCCCACCAGCAGAGATATGAAGAGGGGACGACGCATTTTGCCACAGACAAAGCGTAGAGTTTTTAGAACCTGCAGTTTCAAGAAGGCTGCCCGATATTATCTCCCTTTAAAGTACATTTGCTTCTGGTTCTGTATACGTATCTTTGAAAGAAGTCTCACATCCCCTAAGTGTGAGCTTTATCCCTATGTTTTCAAATAAGAAAATCTTTAGTCAGAACCTGTTATGAGCAAGTGGTATCTTTGTGTGTGAGCACTTCCTGTTTTCACTTGGTGATCAAATATATTCTTTGCAGCACAACTAGGGGAGCTCTTGAAGGTGGCAAGTGGAGGTGCCTGAGAGCCTAATTGAACACACTAAGGGCTTCTTGCCATGGAGGAGTTTTTCATGGTTCTGAATAAACCGTTAACCTGGGTATGATTTCTTGCTGTTTCTTTCTTTATCTTTGAAGTAAAATTAAAAAAGAAAAACAGTTGTAATGGCAGGCTTACTTTTATGATATCACCATCTCCATGTGTTAGTGAAAGGAATATACTTCCCTAGGATTTCCCTAAGATTTTTTTTCTTTCGCTATTGGGTACTCTCCAGCAAAAGCACATACATTTTCAACAGATTCTTTCTTTGATCTTCACTAGATTTCTTAGTGTGAGAGCCAGGCACAGCCATCAACCAATAGAAGAGGGGATAATAGAAGTATATACAACATTTTTAGTAGTTGAATGTATATGTATGTGTGTGTGTGTGTGTGTGTGTGTGTGTGTGTATGGACTTATATATGTGGATTTATTGCTTTAAGACTATTATAAGTTTTTCAAAGGGTTTTTTTTAAGACATTTTGGAAATTGATAGAAACTAGAAACTAATCACTTAGCTTCAGATTAAGAAAATTCAAAGTACTTAATTCTGAATATAAAAATTCCTCAATTCATAAAAGTTTGTTTGTTTGTTCTTTATGCCACTTTGGACTTAGTTTCAATATTTTCCCAAATATCATCAATTAGCTCTGAGTACACTACCTTTTCCCCTAAAGTTGGCGGTGCACAGGAATGTGAGAGATTGTATTAACTGTTCCAGTTGTAGTGGAACTTGTTCTTCCAAGAAAACTGAAGGTTAATGATTTTTGTCATATTGAGACTGAGACTTAACAATTGCTACAGTTGGCCTTTGTTGAGGTGGGGTTCTTTTTTCTCTGGGCCTTTTGAGGTATTCAGAATAGGTGACAATAGCTTGCAGTTGAGAACATATGTAGAGAGACCCCTGTGGCTTATTGGGAAAAGTTGCTCCATGCTGGTTGGGTGTTTGGAAAAAAAAATACAACCAGAGTTCTTTTATGTTCTGCTAGTTAATGAATGCATGAATGTCAAAATGGGCCAATGGCCCATTCAGGGGGCAAAGTCTTAGCAGCCCCCTTTTTTAAGAACACATCCTGAGATGCAAAATACATTCGCTTAACAAATTAAAATAATGAGATAATTCAATTAGCTTCTTTAAAAAAAAGAAAAAGAAAAGAAAAAAAGGGTACATCGGGGATTATTGTAATACAAGAACAGATCATACTGCACAAAAGAGAACAAACCAGTTTGAAATAATGTTAAAGAGACTAATAATGGAGGGCTGCACATTGAATCATGCACTTGTAAAGAAATTTACATGAAATAATAATTTAGACTACATCTATTTTCAGTGAGCTAGAGCCAACATTTCACTCTGAAAGTTGAAATTAATTAAAAGACAGAAAAATATATTGGGGCATCTCTCTTCCCAAGGACTTCCTCATGCCTGTTAGTGCACGTAAGAAAAGAAGTCTAAATTAACATGTCGCTAGTTAGGGGTCTCTATTCTTAGTTTCTGAGCTCAGAATTATAGCCCAGTAAATCTTTTAGCTCATTAAAGACTGGAAAGTAAAAGTTTTACAGGACCATCCTCGTCAAAGTTACTGAGCCTCTTCTCTGCAGTTGGGGTGAAGTCTGAATGAAGAGAAAAATTTTTCAAAGGGAAAGCCAAGAAGAGTTTCCTTAAGATACAAGGAGGGTGCAGAAAAGGCAGAGGAGGGGAGCAGAGAGAAAGACTGGGAGACCAAACCAGTGGAAGAAGGTAATGAAAGGGCCATGTTGTGAAAGAAGGTCATGGGGAGGAGAAAAATGAAGCACTTAGTGGCAAGCAAAAAGAAAGGGGTCAGAGAAGAAAGGATGACCAGAGGCTGGGACCGAGCAGGGCGCTAAGTGTTCCTGAGCAGAACTAGCACCTGTGGGCATGGGCAAGGAGCCTGTAAAGTGTAGCTCTCAACTGAAAGATGGGGAAACGGCAGGTCCAGAGAACTCACAGAACGTAACTGAGGGTCGGCCAGTACAGACGAAGCCTGAACTTGAAATGCCAGTGTGATCCCACAATACTGTGTCTGTATTTCCAACACAGCCCTTTCAAAAGTATTTTTTATCTATACAATAATATGCCTGTCTCCCACACTGGAATGTAACTTCTTACAATATTCCTGATCAAATGGTATCACAATGATATAAAATCAATATAACGATTTACAAAAGGAAGAAATGCCAGTTTCCTGGACTCCGAGCTCCAGCTATTTGGTCTCCTCTCCCCACTCAAAGGACAGGCATTCATTAAAATTTCCAATTGGATGGAGAATTCTGCACAAAGCCTTGCATGCATTTAACCAGATGAAAGCACTCACGGGGTGGGGGATAAGGTCTTACAGTTGGTTAGGAGCACCTTGCACATTGGAGCCACAGCGAGAACCCAAGGATCACTGGCCACCCACAATTCTTCACCAGTGGCCATGGTGCAGGGTGGGCTCTTTCCGGGGCAGGGGCAGGACAAGACAGCCACTTCAGCAAGGGCTCTGGACACTTACATGGAAAGTTTAAATCACAGACTATGAGTAGTAAAGGAGAAACGTGGCTTGAAGAGAGAGGTGCAAAGAAAGTCTTCTCTATTTGGAAGGATTGGAGGAGCAGGAAACTTTAAAAACAAGAGCACAGCACTTTGCGTCTCCATTTACCCCCATCCCCCACCCCTAGCCTTTGACTCTGAGTGTGTTGATGGCAGAGGTTGTGAGATTTATATGCTACTGTTAAAGGTGATAATGTTTTTAGCAGTCATCATAAAGTGGTAGAAAAAGCATAGATTTGGGTAAAAGGAGAGCTTGTGTCTGGTCATAGCTTGCTTGACCTTCAGCTAATCACTTCCTTTTCTGGGTCTCTGTTTCCTCATTTGTAAACAGAACGGCTGGATTCTCTAAGATTCTACTCTTCGGTGACATTGCTTTTGATAACTGAGGGAGATGTTTGCTGGGAGAGCAGTTGTGGAAGTCTTTATTTTCAGCCAAGAAAGGCTGTGTGGAGGAAGGCAGAGGGAGGAAGGCGAACAGGTGAGCTCGTGGGAGAAGGAGGCTGGCCAGCCTTGCGTGGGCCCCTACCCTGCCTTTCTGAGTTGCTACTCTAACCAAACAAACCTCCAGTTAAAAAACAAGAAACTCCTCCCCTCACACTCACTCGACTTCCAAATTAAAAACATTTTACAGGTTAGTAAATCTCCAGCTGAGGTGATGTAGCAAAGAACAGCTGTGAAGTAATTTTGATAATGATGAGAATAATAACCACATGGCAAGGTTCAGGGCTTTGCTGTTGCAGCTCCAGTGCTCCTGAATAGATAAAAGTGATTAAATACTCCTGATTATCCCTGACCAATATGTAATGGATTTACAGCCCTTTCAATTAGTCAGTATTTGCTTAGGACTCATTATTTTGTCTTTGGTTAAGTAATCAGCCCAGAGACCGCATGTTCTGTCTAATTCCTCTGAGCCGAGCCAGTGCGGGGCCCTGACCTTTGAAATGGCCGAAGCTGCAAGGCAAGAATAACCACTGCCCCGGCAGCCTCGCTGGTTCTCCTGGCTAATCCTGACACCACGGGCCAGATCGATACACCTTAGTTTGCTACTAATGTCCTTACATCAAAATGGACGATTTAGGAACGTGAATCTATCACTTGGCCCTCCCCCACCGCCACACTGCCCTTTGCCCTTTGTAGCCCTGTGAGCAGAGCAGATCAGCAGCCACCACCATAAATAAAAGTGGAAGCTTGTCCTGGACCCATGACACTGTAACTAATGTCATTCAGCATGGCAACACACAAGTTGGATAATCAAAGACCTTCGGCGTTCAGTGTGCTACTCTATTTTAAGGCATCCGCTTAAATAGAATGGCCTGGAAACAATATTATAGCAAGAAACGGCCTCTGAAATCTTCACCACTTTCCCAGAATTTCCAAATGAACAGCAAAATATAAGAAAGCCTACTTCCTCTGTAAAAAATACATTGTCTTAGAGTCAACAGTATATATAGACACATAAAACGGATTGCAATCAGGAGGATAAAGATAAATTGTGATTTAAAAAATGTTGCACATGGTTGATCTTTTCCCAGAAGTAAGGAGGGTTAGCTTCTAAGATAATGGGCTTGAACAGCTCAAAGAGAATCTTTAATCTCCATCTTACAAACAAAGGCACTATAGCACCTACAACCTTGTGCGTTTGTCACATAAACACATGACATGTTTGCAAGCTGCTTCGGCGAGCACAGTTGTACTTGATACCAGGAGCTTGGCCATACATGTATGTGGCAAGGTGCCTTTTTTGACTCCTGGAGGAGACGGCTTTTGTTAAAGAGTGGGATCGGCAATGTTGGTGGATTCGTGAGCTAAGTCCTCGCAGCCGTTTCCCCTGGTTGCCAACTACATCATCTAAAGTTGCTCTCAGGCCTGTTAGCAAATTTACTCATATATACTGTTCAGTGTCCTAGACCACTTGGGATAAGGTCACTCCTGGTCTATTAAAAGAAAAACTCTGCTCCTTTCTGGAGGGTGCTCTGCAGATGGGGAGAGTTGATAAAACCTTAACTGCTCTGTTAGTCATCAGATTTCAAGAAAGGGAAAATTGGCACCTTCTTTTGAGAAATCTGTACTAGCCCATGGAACTTGCTGG
Organism: Furipterus horrens; assembly: GCF_987537825.1. Taxonomy (NCBI): domain Eukaryota; kingdom Metazoa; phylum Chordata; class Mammalia; order Chiroptera; family Furipteridae; genus Furipterus; species Furipterus horrens. Next base: position 144,193,978 of record NW_028327173.1, read on the forward strand.
GAGAAGGCAAGACAACAAAACTTGTTTTTTTCTTTCATCTTGACTTACTGTGAGATGCTGGAAGAGCCACGCTCTCATGATATTTGTTGCTACTTTGGGGAAAATGCCTCTTTTCTTCTGGCGTTTTTTGTCCTTGTCTGGATCATCATCGTCACCTGTGCCAGGTGAAGCTACACTGTTGTCTAAACCATCCCCTAGTAGAAAGAAATGAAAACACATTAGAGAAAACACGGAAAGGGGCCAACAACAATGTGCAGCTGATGATGAGCTCAGCTCAGCTTGTTGAAAGATATCCATTAAGCGGGTATATTCTCTTTCATTAAAGTATAATTGGAGATACAAATATGTAAAAGACAAAATTAAACCAGTCCTCTTCCAACGTTAATTTTGTGTGTCTCACAGTCGCCCATATCATTAATTCAATTATAATTGTGTGCTTGACACAGTGCAGTAGCTCTTTGTCAATTATGGAATCCAATGTGCGAAAACTGCCATCAGAAAACCCATTCGGAGAAAACGCATCCCCATGCCCAGAGTGAACACATACTGTAGGGTAATCAAGTTAAATGTTCTGTAGTCTATATATTCTAGGCTGCCTGCATAGGTGACAGTAACTGTGTCACTGTTCATTGCACATAACACACTGCCTGCTCAGCCCCTCCTAGAACTGTCACCTCCTAAGCACACACATTCGCACACTCCGCACACTCCTCGGGTGACCCTGCACTCAGCATTTGCATGACACGAGAACTTTTAGCTCTCTGCACCACTGATCATTATCATTAAAAAAAGGAGGGGGGCTATACATCAAGGTAGGGTGCTCACTTAATCAGAAGTTTCTATCAACATCTTTCTCTTCTGTGCTTTTCTCTGGCATCAATTGTGCATTAGCAAAAATCATTTACTTTTAACAGTCATAGTTATTTTTTCTTGCCCTCCGGCAAAAATGCCTTGAAAGCCTGCCTGGAGGGCATCTAAATTATGTATCTGAAAAACTCTTCTGGCAAGGCATTGCAGGACCCCTACTATCTTAAAATTCATACGAGCACGTCTTCCTGTTTTGGGGAAGGCATCAATCAAGAGCAGCAATATATGCCATATCCCTACATTAATATTTGAACTAATAACTTTAAAAAAAGGAAAGAAACAAGATCCGACTTGTGGCATAATCAAATGCAAAATAAATGAAGAATACGGGGACAGCACTGGGGCTTTATAGATGGCTGTGTTTTCCTTGCACATCATTAGCCTGGAGCCACACGAAAGACGAAAACAGAGAAGTGGAGAGTTTATGCTCCCTGCTGGTGTTTAAGAAGCCAGGGTCCTGGAAGGACATCTGGGAATTGCGCTGAGATGGGGGTTTTTGTAATTTAAGAATAGACATTCATTAGCAGTAAATGGCATAAATCCCATGCTAAGTAAAAACCTTGTCCAAGAAAGCCTAAAACAATAAACTCTGTGCTCCATGTAGCCTGAGCTAGCCAGCCGCTCTGCAGCTTCCTGGGGAATGCCACAGACCCACCGGTTCGTTCCCAAACCTGCACCCTCCTGGTGAATAAGGCCACACTGCCACATCCTGGCCCCTGGGCTCCTCGCCTTCCAACTTCAGGGGTTGCTCTTTGGGATTCCCTATACCTGTTCTTTTCCTCTCTCACCAAAAACAAAAACAAAAACAAAACAAAACAAAAAACAATCCTCAACCTTATTTGACCAGAGAAGCAGAAAAACCACAGCAAAGAGCTGGCAGATTAATTTTATTGACATTTCCATTTTCACTGCAACGCGATACCCTCCATCACATGGAAGAGATGACCCTCACTATTTACAGACTGACAGGCCACTTCATTACAACCACCCTGCCCCAAGGCAAAGCAGCTCCCTTCCATCTGCCCAAACACTAGAGCATGACCCCAAAGTTGCTGTTCTCTTTTTCTTTGCCGTCTGTTATGATGGAAAAAAAAAAAAAAAGAGTGAGTCAAAGGGACCCCAAATAGTCAAAGAACTAATCAGAGTACGGGAAACAAAAGGCATTTGACTTTGGAATATTGGTTATATGGAGTCTACTCTTCATCTGTCTAGGCTCCCTGCACACCCGTGTACACTAAGGGGTCACTTGCACAAGGAGACACACACACACACACACACACACACACAAGCTGGAGCAGGGACACGCACACACGCTTTCCACCATGCCAAGGAACTGCTGCAAGGCAAATTCTCACCCACACTAATGGCTTCTGACTGCTCCTTGGCAACCCTAGCATTTTAACCTGGGTGGATGTGCTCTCCAAAATACAGACACTGGAGCGATCTCATCAGCTGTTCATGTGACACAGATGGAGAGTGGCTATTAGGAGCCAGGCAGTGGACCTTGGGGATCTGAGGTGCTGTTCTGTAGCCTGAGGCGATTTTGAAAAGCAGTACCCTGAGATGAGGGGAAAAAAATCCACACTGCAAGTGCAAGTTTGAAGTCAGTCAGTCTGTCTGCCTACTATGGATAAAGATATCTTTGTCTTTTAGTGTAAAATCTATGTAGGCTATCTGAACATACATTTCAGATAATGTATGTATGGAATGGCTCTTCCTTCAATGTCTTCCAAATATAAAAACACACGCTGTAAACAATGCCTGTGTGTATATATTTCTTTCTAAGCACATATGGTTTCTGTGTATGTGTTTAAGCTGAAATTGTCAGGATTTTGTTAAAACCTCATTTAGCTTTTTCTGATAGATTTTTGAATATACTTATTTTCAAAGGTTAATGGCTTAATTGAAGGAAGTTCAACGAAAAAAGGCATTTGCCTTTTTAACCCAATCAATGACCTTAAAAATGAGAGACAGCGTGGCCACACTGCAGCTTCTCTCGCTTAAAAGCAAAGAGGGCTGGTAACACCTTCAAACTACATGATTCACTATATTTAGCTCAAGGAAAAAATATAGCTTAATTGAGTATCCTTTGATGACTGACTGAAACTGGAAAAGACAGGAGCAGTACATGAATTTTAATATAAAGCAGTCCATTTTATAGAAATGTAAACTATGTGAGTTAGGATCCAGTGTAACAAATAGCTGTAAAGAAAAATGTGTACAAATAATTGTAAAGAAAAGGTAGCCTATTTTTATAATAACTTGACACTAGACATTAGATTTTCAAATTAATATGTGTTTATATCTCTATAAAGAGAGGCATTTTCCTCTTCAAATACACAATGAATACTATTGTTTTTTCCTTCAATGTACTTTTGGATGAACTCCAGCACAGAGGACTAACAAATGCATAAAGAAAAACGTTAAAAAGGCAACTGTGTGATCTGCAACCTAAAATAAAATTGGGCAGATGATGCTAATGTTAGTAACTCTGAAAGTGGATATTGTTTTTTTGTTTGTTTGTGGGGTTTTTTTTTTTTGTTGTTGTTGTTGTTTTTAGGCTGTGTGTGTGTGTAAGATAGTTGGCATTCCTTGGCACCTGTCCCAAACAAGTTTCTGTGCTGAAAAGGGTGTGTACACAAGCACAGATATATGGGCCAAAGGAGGTATAGGAGATAAAAGTGTAAGTCTTAGCATCTGAAGTTAGGACTCAAAAGTGTGGAATCCTTGAGGGTAGGAGCTGTTTCCTATCTCTTTATCCTGAAAGCATACCTTCTCTGCTGACCCAGAGCAGATACCCAGTTGGGTGAGTGAATGACCGAACTTACCAATAAGCTTATACAAGGGCCCGCCCTCTTTTTGATAATCCCACACTGGGGCACATACACTCATGATAGTACCCAAGGGGCTGAGTGGGTTAGCTTTGTGTATCCAGTCACTTCTAAACATGCCAGGGATAGTACTTCTTAGATGAACTTAGTGCCCATTAGGGCCCTGTTGAGGGGCTGAACCACGAGCCAATCCACTAAATTGCCACCTTTGCTGATGAAAAAATGAAATTAAAGTGCCCTGGCTTGTGTGGCTCAGTTGGTTGAATGTTGGCCTGTAAACCAGAAGATCGCAGGTTCAATTCCTGGTCAGGGTACATGCCTGGGTCGCAGGTTCGTTCCCAGTCAGGGCTCATACAAGAGGCAACCGATATTTCTCTCTCACATGGATGTTTCTCTGCCCCCTTCCCTTCCCCTGTAAAAACTCAATAAATAAAAATAAAAATAAAATAAGAAATACTGGGCATCCTTTTTTTTATTTTTAAGGTGCTAATCCCTTGACTAAGGGCATGGTCTAAGTTTTGGACAAAGATAGTCAAAATTGCTGTGTATTACTGAAACACACTGTGTGTGACCACTAAATAAATACTTAAGGCCTGTGGATAGATGATGCCTCCAGGCCTCATCCCAGACTTACTGAATCAAAATATCCTAGGGCAGAGACAAGCAATTTGTATTTTTAACAAGTTCCTTGGCTTTGCTTATGCAATCAGCCTGGAACTGATTCTTAAACTGGTTTTTGAAAGCCACTAAACTAGATGACATCCTAATTTGAAACAAAATGCAACCTCAGGACCAGGTATATTGTTAAAATTCTATCTTACTCCCATGCATCTGGTTAGTTGGTCGGTGGTCATGAGCACCTACAATATGGCCATTCGTTGTAGGAAAGCTACAGTGTTCTCTATCATGCATACTGGCCAGCATAACAAAGGCCTGTCTTAATCTGCTGGTGGTAAAGGTTAAACAGGAAGAAAGAAACAGTAGAAGCTGACTTTCTAAATCGAAATCATTGGTGAAGAAATGATGAGAAATGCACATTCTTGGCCCCATCCCAGACTATTGAATCTGAAACTCGGGAATGGGGACTAGCAATCTGAGCGTCACTAAGCATGCCAGGTGATCTGGTGCCCACTCACTTTGAGAAGTCCTGCTGCAGAGTCCAGGGGAGATTCCCTGGCTGGCAGCTGTCTTGAAGGCCTGACTCTAATCTCTGGGTCCTCCTCTCTGGCTTGATTCATACCCATGCTCTACAGGAAGTAACACATCCTTTCCAGAGCTGAGCACACTATGCTCAGAGCAGGGTATCCCCGTGAAGGCAAAATCTATATCCGTAGCTGTGTAGCCGGTGAATCAAGAAAAGATATGGGCATATTATGGGGGGACCCTGAGATGATTCTAAAGCAGAACTTCCCAATCCATAAAATTCTTGGCCATAAAGAACTACCCAGGCAAAAGGACACCACTTGTTTTCATTGGCATATTGTCATTTCATTTAGCCAAAATCTGTCTATATTTTAGACATCAATTCCTTGGCCTAGAATAAAGAAATGATACAGTAGTGATGTGCTATGATGAGTTCAATACCACTAGGATGTGACCTTCTTACCCTATCAGAAATGTAATGCAACAACTAAAAGGATCCTAGTCTGTCTTCTTCTACCTATTCCCCTCCCCCACCGCAAACAAACAAACAGACAAACAAATCATTCAGACATGTGGTACTGCAGAAACTGAGGCCAGGAGGTTAAATCCTTGCCCAAGATTCCAGTTACATGTGGTTAAGGATGAACCAGAGTCCAGGCAACGTCAAGCCCAGTGTTATTTCCACATTAACATTGTAAGGTATCTTTTACTTTTCAAAGAATTACCTCACTTGAACCCTGTTATCAGTGGCAGATGTAAGCAAGGCTTGATCCTATAGGTAAAGGTCTAAGTATAGAAAAGAGATTAAATCTAAGTCCCAGGGTACGAACTAAGCTAGAGCTGGACCAGGCTGATCCCAGTTCAAAAAGAAACGTACAGACTTTTCTCCCAAAAGTGAGTCAATGTCTGTAAGGGATTTCAATATACTCAGTACAGCAAGAATCTTCGAGACTCAGGATTTTTATAATTGATTTATTGTGGTCCTAGTGTAGACCTTTATATGGACTGCACCAGATTGGATTTCAGAGCCCAGAGGTGCTACAAATACTTGAGGAAGTACTGTTCAGGATCTCATGGGCTTTGATGCAATCACTGTGCATACTACTAAAAACTGCATGGAACTGTGATTAAAGTGCTATATTCATCTGCCTCAAAGTCACTTTTTACAAAATAGTATAAGGTTTCTACGACATTTTAGTACATTATCATATAACAAACATCTAAAACTAATCTCCCAGTCTTACACTTTCAGAGTAATAATCAGGACAAAGGAACACATATTTTGGTTAATAGTACTTGTGCTTCTTTTGGATAAGTTGGTGGTGCAATCTTTAATCCTCACTTCTCCAAGTTTTGAAAAAAGTTTAATGGTTAAATACATTCATATAAAATATATGGTTTAAAAAAGAATAATTCTCACCTAGAAGAACATGGCTTTATCCACCTCTCATTTTTGATAAATAGAAATACATTGTATTATCATTTTCAGTTTGTATAATGTAAATTCACTAACTTTATACATACACATCATACAGATGCATACACACACACAAACATATCTTCCAAAAAAATCTATTTCCAGGAATTAGGTATACTCATGAATACATAGATATTGATATATGTGAATATAAAAAAATAGTTTACCAATATGTACACAAGTGTCCAAATATATCTGTTAATGAACTGCATATTTTTGCCTATATTCAAATATACATATGCATACATATACACACTAATCTCTAGAAATTTTAAAATGTTTTTCTTTAATACTAAATAGGGTAGTCCCTTTTCTGCACCATTTCTCTATCTCTAGAATACAAAGTTCTCTTTCTTTATCAATACTCTTTGTCACTTTCATTATCATCATTATCACAAGTAACTCCCATTGGGCACCTGCAATGTCCCAACCCTCATTTAAATTTCACAACAGGTGAGTAAAATAACTACTATTATCAATCTCATTTGACAGATAAAAAAAATTGAGACTCAAAGAAACTAACTTGTCAAAGGTCACACAGTTAATGGCAGAGTGGTGTCTGTCCTCCAAAAAGCATGCTCACATCCTCAATCCTCTTCCTGAAACGTATGGGGGAACAAGACGTGAAAGTGAAGCTAGATTCTGGATTAGCCCTCACTGCTGAAGAAATGCACCCCAAGAGTGAGGCCTTGTATACTAATATTTATGTCTCAAAGAGATAGCAGGTGACAGCACATTTAAAGGTAAATATGAACCAAGATACAAGCAGATGTACTGTATATCTTTACACAAACAGGTATATGCATTATATCTAGGACCATTATTATTCCCTTTAGATCTAAAGTTCATATGAAATACCATTTTGAAATAGGAACATCTGTTGAATTTTAAAGACTTTTCTGAGCCAAGGGCTCTTTCAAGATTCCATGCCTTTAGTCTGTTCCCCTTGGCCTGGAATGCCCTTTCTCTTCTTCTTTGTTTTTGTTTGTTTGTTTGTTTGTTTTTCTTTCCCTCTTTCCCATTCGTTCTTCTTTGCCCAGGGAAACTCCTATTTAACCTGCAAAACCCAGTGCAAAAGGAACCTTTTTTATAAAGCTCCCATTAACAAAGTTAGTATACTCTGCTTTTTATACTTCTTCAGCCGTTTGCTCTTGACTCTGTTTTATTTGCTCTTCTGTTTTGCAAAGTATCCCTTTACTAATTTGTCTGTACTGCTTGTCTATGAGCTTTTTCAAGGCAGGGGCTGAGTCTTATTCTTTTTGGATTTCCAAGCTCTGTCAATGAGTAATTATTGAAATGTTAGTGGAATGGACAAATTGGTAGCAAGAGCCTTTAGACATATTATTAGGACCCTGTGAGAATGTAACCTGCTTGGAAGAAAGCATCCCTGAAGGAGATTCCCTGGCTCTGGTAAGCTGTTCTAGTAACCTTGAACTCCATCACTCCTCTCTCCCTGCCTTTTGGGCAATGGGAGTATGATGTCCAGTATTTCACTATTTGCATATGTGCATGGTCCTCCTCAAAGATGGTCCTTACATGTTTGAGACACATGTGATACATGGTTTACCAAAACAGTGCTCCATCTCAAACCTGCTCTATTCCAACGGGGAAGAGAGAATGTTGGGAGAGAGTGGGGTGCCCACTGCCCAGGCTCTTCAGATTACTGAGAACATTACAGTTAAAAATGAAGTATCACGTAGCCATGGAACAGCGACACGCAGTTCTTTGTGGGCTCATTTTTTGTCATCATTTCATTATGATTTTCTTTCTCTTCATACAGTACTTTGAAAACAGGATTAAAGTATACTAAGAGTCAAAAGATATTTTGTTTCAGGGACTACCGTCCAGGAGTTTAATTTGGGATATTCCACTGAAGAACCTGCATCAGGGTTTCAAATGAGATGAGAAGAAGGAGGAGAAGGGATAGGAGGAGGGAGAGGAGGGAGAAGAGGAGGAAGAGGAAGAAGAAGGAAAAGCAGCAGCAGCAGCCATCCTCAAAATGCATCTTTTTCCACAAATACTTTTACCTTTTTTCACATTAGGTCAGGTTGGGGGGCGGGGAAGCTGCAGACCCAGAAATGCAGGGAGGGTGAGGGGCAAGAGGCCAGCAGTGAGATCTGCTAATTACTGATCTCTTTTACTCTCCTGCTGTGCTTAACTGTCTGGACACGTTAAACTGAAATTTTTCTGTGATTTTTCAAGTGACTAGTTCATGGCCCACTAGCGTAGAGGGAAGCAGAAGAGATGAAATGCTTTCGTTTACATGCAACATTTACTAACTGTGTGGGTTTCCCGACATTAAAGAGAGGACAGTGACCCAGGCCACCTTTTTCACACTCAAAACAGCACTGAAAAAACAAGTCTTCATCGGCTTACCTCAGGCTTCCCTGGTCCTGAACACCCTCCCCCCAGGGTAGAAGCAGAAAGGGAAAAAAAGAAGGGATTTTATGCTCCTTTCTCTTCAACTTTTCAGGCGGTATAAGCAGCATTTAGCAAATTCAGCCCCAAATGGCTCCAAATGCTCAGAGCTGCAGGGGCTCCTTCTTTGTTATCCTCCCTCTATTTACACAGGATTTACACAGGCTCTCCGCTGAGGAGAGACCGAAAGCACTTTCATTCTCACCGGATCGCCCGGACAGCGGCCCCGGCGGCGTCGCCCAGCCTGCCATGGATGGGGAATTTCTGCAACCTAGACAGGGCACCGAACTGCTCCCGGGATCGGCGGTGGCCAGGCCACCTGGCTGGGGCAGGCAGCTGCAAGGCAGAGGCCTATGAAGATGAGCTCACCTTCCAGAAGAGAAAGGAAAACCCAGCCAAGGCTGTGCAAATGTGTGTCCAGAGACAAACAGCATGCACTTTAAAATATGTATCTATAGAATATAATGGCAAGTGGTGGGTGAAAAAAAAAATTAGACTGCAGCTTGGATGAAAACCACTTCACCCACTGGTTGGAAAAATAAAGTGTAAAAACAGACAGATGGACACATATGTAAATGTGGCTGTGTTTTAGGCTTTAGCTGGCAACACGAGTGTCGTAGTATAGTTTTGCATGCCTTTATTTTCCATATCATGTTGAATCCTGTTAACTGTTGAACAGAAACATCCTCGTACTGGTCCTTGACCAAATCAGTCCCCTCCATTTACCTGTCAGGAGCCCTTAAACGGCCTTGTTTATTGATTGAAGCCCTCTAATCCTTTATAATGGAAATGAACAAAAGTTTCCAATACTCAGCTTATGGTTCACTTAACTTGGTTACTCTCATTTATATATTTCCCTTGAAATTTTTAATATATCTCAAGAAAAAATATCTACTCTCCTAACCTCCCACAGAATTCTCTAAAGGCTACCAATTGAATCTGGTAGCAAAGTATATTCCTTTGTCATTAGAATTCAACAGATAGTTTAATCTCTGTGGTGGAGGATAAAAGAATGTATTTGTTACTCAGCTACCTGATAAGCACATATAAAAGTACAGAGTAGCTTCTGAAGTTATTCACAGTACATCATAATAAAGCTCTTCTGAGCACTCTAATGATTCATTTTTAGTGATCTCTCCAATGCCCTTTCCCACAGTTAACACTCAGATTTTATTAAGGCGGAAAGCAGGGACAAATGTCCACTCAAGTCCCAGCTCTCAAATTTGACTCTACTTGCACTCGGCTACCTACAGCTAAAGCTTTTTTAATGTTCTGTTCACCTCCCCAGAGTGGCATTTCAGCTAACAGAGTTCACAATCTTTCAGCCCTAAACACAGAAGGCTGCTATCTTCAAGTCATCCGAGGAATGTGCCAGATACCATCATCTCCCTCCTGTGATACAAAGAACCAGAAAGAGAGAGACCAAGAGAAGACCAAGCTGATCAAGTTACCAACAGCCCAGAATGCCCCTCTCAGAAGGTTAATCTTTGAACCAATAAATGTTATAATTAGGAGCCTTGAAGTTGGGCTGAGTGAGGCTGGTCACTGAAAGACTGACCCTAAAAGAGAAAGTATGAATGGGACACATCTATTTCACCTAAAAGTTTGACACAAGGGTCATGATATTTATGGGAAATTATACAAAAATGAGTTGTTATGATATATGAGTCTCTTCCCCACAACTCCCAGAGGAGAAAAAAGGTGGTTGGGGAGAGATGTCTTCTCAATTTCACTTAGCTATGTTCCTGTACAAATTGTGAAAATTATGCAAATAACAATTTTGGCACCTTTGCTAGAGGAAAACATTATTAAATTATGTTCTAAGTATTTTGTCTGCTTTAGTAATTACTCTCATGTAACTGTAAATATAAATAGCTGTTATTCTGTTTAAATTTTTAATCATGCAAAATATTGTCACACAAATTGTCCTTCTGTTGCAGTCTAACTGGGATTTTCTTTTTAAAATATCCATATTTAACTGAAGTGGACTATTTTTAGCATTGTAAAGTGTTTTAGTAAAGAGAGCTGGCTAACATCTCTGAATCAACAGGTCTTTCAGAGAAAGATATGGCCTTTATATTTACAAAAAGAATTTCCTGCAAAAGTCCTTTTATATAAAATGTATTTTTAACATTTTATACTAAAACTAGAATATAATTATTCTGCCTCCAAGCATGCATTAACTACATCCAACCTATATATTTAGTATATATTGATAATATTCTCATTTTATCATTAACGATAATATTTTCTATTTTACTGTCTCTTTTAGCACACTTTTATACAAAATGAAATGTTAAATATCAGCCAATAATAACATTTTTAGGAGTAATAACAAAAAAGCAAAGTTCTATCTGGAGCGGGAATTATTTCATCCAATTTTTAGGATCCTTATTTCTTTATCACATTGGCTATCTGAAGCAAAAATAAGGACAGTACATTTGTCTGTAAATTTGTATTAGCAGATATTATTTTAAATAGCAGAACAACAAACACAAAAACACTAAATATTTCTTTGACTTTCTCAGCTGGTATAAAATGAAAACAAAAGACTATTTTAACAATGATATTGTTAAATAATGCAAAAGATAGCCATCTCAATAATAATAATAATAACAGTAATAATAATAATAATAATGCTTACTAGGAAAATAAGATTGAATTATCTATCAACGTTCCCCTGGGAAGTGTTTAGGAAGCTAGTCACAGCGACATACAGAAAAAAGAACAATGGTACCTATGAAGTTGATAACTGGCTTTGGCTGAATACTTTTAAAACCATTAGCACATCAGAACTGGAGCATATTTGTTCATTATTAGAAAATAATATTTTGTACATTTTTCAAAGAATGTTTTTGCACATCAGAGTTTCCAAACAAAACTTTGGATTTTTGTTTAAGAAGTTTATAAAGTAAATTATTAGCATTTAAAAAGTTGCACTGGCCAGGCGGCTCAGTTAGCTGGAGCATCGTCCCATACACCAAAAAAGGTTGCATTTTCCATCCCTGGTCAGGGTACGTACGGAAGGCAACTATTCTCTGTTTCTCTCTCACATCGATGTTTCTCTCTCTCTTAAATCAATAAATGTATCCTTGGGTGAGGTTTTTTTTTTGTTTTTTTTTTAAGTAGCTATTGTGCATTTAGGCATTCCATTTATTGCAATGGTTTTAAAATAAATCTTCTACGATTTATGAACAAGCAGGTGTGCTTTTTTAAGTAATACGAATGGATAACCACAACACACTTCTAATAACGATAAGGAAAACAGATAATATGACTGCTTAATAGGAAGAATCTAAGAGAGCATAAACTGATTATTCTTCAGAGAGCTATGTACTAAAGAACAACAACACAGGCACCCTTTCGAAGATCACTTTAAATAGGGAATGACTGCTAACAGGTGTGGGGTTCTTTTGGGGTGACGAAATGTTCTACGATTGATCATGGTGGTGTTGCGCAACTCTGTAAATATACTAAAAACCACAAATTGTACACTTTAAATGGGTGAATTATGTAGAATGTGAATTATATCTGAATAAAGCTGTTATATTTTTTAAATGAACACATTTTGGTCTCATACAAAAAAGCACGCTGGAAGAAATATAAATCCTAGTAGCTGAGGCTGAACATCTCCATACTCTCTTCTGAATTGCTGCAGAACAATGAGATTTCAAGGCCACTTACTAATGTCATCTCAACACCTTGCATATAAACAAACATATGTACTCAATAACATTTGGGGTGGATTTTACACTGTTTACATTACAAAGGTATGCATTGATGAAAAGCAGATTGACCTTAATACTGAAATTAATCCTTCTCCACACTCAGCTCCATTGTATTACAGCAGAACCTGAGCCTAAAATATTTACCTCTTTCAAGGCTTACTTTAACCACCAGAATAACTCCAGAAACTTACACACATACCCTATTCCTACATTTCTTCTACATAAGCTTCTTCAAGACAGGAACCATATTTTTTATTTTTATTATTTCATATCCTTCTTAGGACAGTGTAACATTCTGAGTGTAGTAAGTACCTTTTATTGAATGAATGGATGGATGACTCTTGTATTTCTTGGAATGCGCTTTATTTTTTTGTGGGTTTATATCTAAAAGTTGCAAACAGAAGCTATCTAGGATTTGGTCTCTTAAGAGTTGAAAACTGGCCCTAAAGTTGATGTTTCTTGCATTTCAAAGGCATTAACTTTTAAAATGCACTGCATGGAGGAAGCAACTTGATTGAAACAGACAATTAACAACAGAGGTGCCCTACTTTCAGAAGAGTGCCCTACATACTTGGCTCACCCCTCTTTTTCTGAATTTATTACTTCGCTTTTTTTGTGTGTGTGTGTGTGTGTGTGTGATGAGCTATTCTACTTTGTACAGTGCAGGCTCACTTCTGACACACTCATGCCCCTCCACTCTGTCCCTCCGCCTCCTTGGGGGACAATGAGGACTCGACAGGAGAAGCATGAGCTGTGGAAAAAAACAGTATTGTACTGAATTCCCAGATCTATTTCTTATTAGTTCAGTGTAAGCTTGGTCAAGAGATTAACTTCCTCATCTATGAAATGAAAAGAATTATACATACCCAGTAGGTTAATGGTGAAAACTAAGTGAAATAAAAGTAATAGCTATTACTTATTAACTTGTTATCTTGTACCAGATGCTTTACACTTATTAGCAAGCTCAGGAACTTTATACAGGACATCTAGCCTCACACAGTTCCTGACACACCAGAGGTGGCATCAATAAATGCTCATTATTTCCTTTCTTAAAATAAACTAATATGAAAGGATAAACAAAATGTGGTATATCCATTCACTGAAATACTACTCAGCAACAGAACAGAACTACTGATATCTGCAACATGTTACATTTCAAAGTCATTATGTTACATGGAAAAAGCCAAATCCACAAAAAATGCATACTATATAATTCCAAATATGTTAAATTCTAGAAAATGTGCCTACTAATGTATAATGACCAGAAGCAGATCAACAGTTGCTTGAGGGCAGGTACAGAGGGAGGGGAGCATTAAAAAGGAGTACAGGAAACTTTTGGGTGGTGAGGGAAACGTATAGTAACTTGATCATGGTGCTGGTCTCATGAGCATCTACAACTGTCAAAACTCATTCAATGGTATACTTTAAATAAGTGAAGTTTTTGGGTGAAAATTCTATCCCCATAAAGTTGATAAAAATAATGTTAATAAGATTATAGGTAAATTTCCATAAACCTGTTATTTTTCATAAAACAGATTTTGGTGGCAAGTATAGCACACAATACAGAGAGGTGGGAGTGGGAGTTCTCCAAGTTATTGCACAGTGAAGCTCTGTAAGGATGAAATGACTTAGGGAAGCATTTGAAAGATGCTAAAAGGAGAAGCCCAACATATTATTTATAGACCTGTTGGTTTATACTATTTTCTTTAAGTTTATAAAAATGTAGAGTGGATGGTCAGAATGCACTTATCATATTTTACCAAAAAAATACTCTTCTCCATTGGCCAACTTCCATCATGAGAAATATTATTAACAAATAAATATTCAAGTTGCCAAAAAATATCAATAATAATAAAAAGGTAATAGTAACAATTCTTTATTCATTAGGCCATATGATCTCCCTCAGAAATAATTCTTAATGAGTTATTTTTTAAAACTCTTTTGGGGAATTCAGTGTTAACCCATTTCTCTTAATCTTAAAAAGGTCTTAATTTCAGAGGAAAATGATGCCATTCATGAATGAATCTGAGCACCCCTAAGATTTAACGTGAGTGGGAAATATAGAATGAACATTAACCCTCGCCAGCCTCCTCCATGCCTTCAGACAATCCCTGAATATGGAAGGGAACTAACATTTGTGGAGTACATCGTATATGCCAGGTAAAATAGGTATCATCTCATCTGCAGAACAGCTCAGAGTTTGGCATTTTAATATCTTCAGAAAGTGAAGCCACACAGATTAACAAACTTGCCGAAGTTGCATGGCTAATCTGTAATAGACCTGAATGTTCACTCAAGTCGATGAGCTCAACTTCCCAACACAGCCTGTATTTCCATGTGAAATGCAATTCATATTTTTTAAAAAGTGGAATGTGGGAGGAAAACAGTGCCTTCTGGTTTTGAACCTGGGTAAATGTCTAATCATGGCCAAATGATTCACCTGAATTTTGGGATATGTGGTATTTGGCTCATATCGGATCATCAATAAGCATTTCATTTCATTCTCACTTTTCCCTTATTTCTTTTAATGACTCATTCACATGGGAAAAAATTGCAGAGTCACCACCTGTTGAAAAACACATTTTCTTGAGAAAAATAACTTTTTCCTCAGTCTTCTAGAGCTCATACTTGAAAATGGCACCAAAGCAAAAGGCCACATTTGCCAATACCTCATTGCCATCCATCTACTTCAAGAAAGACGAGAAGCTTAAAACCATGTAATTATTAGTTTGCCATAGTACACCCCCATACTCTGCTGTGAAGATAGACAACTCAGCTCAAGTGGCACCAATATGAACTTTATTCTGGCCTTGTTAGCTGATAAAACAGGACCTGTACAGGTCTTCGTTTGAGAGGAAAAGTTGTTCATCCATTTCCCAGGAGGTTGAACAACTCCGTAGGTTTATTCATATACCTGTGTGCACCTTAGCCTATGAGAGAACTGACATCTTTGCTGTAAGATCAGATCTCAGAGCCACCAATCAAAGAGCAGTCCAGCCTTAATATGCTGATATAGCGAATTTCCAGATCTTGATCATACTAGGCTAGGGAGTCATTCTTCTCAGTGATAGAGTCGGCGAACGCACTCTTGAGATGATAACAAATTAAAAACCAGCTGACTCGACACCATTTGAGTGAGGAATTCACTGCTGACCCAGTACAACACAATTTCTACCACCAGTCAGTAATCTCTGAAAAGGTGGCCAACTTTATTTCATAATTGTACAACTGTTCCTAACAGAGGGTCTTAGCACAGCTAAATAACTGCCCGATTTACGTCATGCACATCTACTAAAACTGGCAGTGACTCCCTCAACCATTTATATCCTGAGTCTTACTTTATGTTAAAATTTAAAGATTCTAAAGCAAATCAGAAATTCCCGAAAGTGATGTGTTATTTAAATGACCAGAAATCTGTAAAGAATCATGTAAGTTAGAGGATTAGTCCATTTTGAAAAAATATTTTTTTTCTATGCAATTCCCACTAAAATACCTAGTTTCTCTATAGCTGGTGTGTTATTGTGCTGGAATGCAAAGTTGACATCAACCACAAAACATCAGAAAAATAATTATCTGACTAGTTGCTGGGAGACTTGTGTCATAGACTTAAAAATGTGTGGTGTTGGACTAAAATATATTTACATAGCGATTTCAGCTTTCAAGTGATTTTTTCCCAACTCTTGGTCACCACAACAAGGTGTAAGAGGCTTATACCATTACCCCCATTTAACAGATAAAGCAAGTGCAGTTAACATTTTGCTAACTCTTTGCCTTGCCCAAAGCACTTTCCATTACTAATGGTCTATGAATATTATTGGGTTGAACCAACTGAAATTGCTAATATTTGACCATTTTTAACCTACCAAAGTGGCAATTTGATAAAGCAGTATTTCCAGCTTTACTGTCGAACATAATGTTTTTTTTCCTTTTTTTTTTCTTTTCATTTTTCTTGTTTTTACCAATATGTCTTACAAATCCTTTAAGTTTTTTCTTTTTCTTTATTGAGTAGACAAAAAGGTAAACTGGAAAAAAATACTAATAACGAAAGCCATAGCCTATGAGAAGTCAAGACAGTACACATAAAAAAAAAACAACCACCAATTAGGAGATGGAAGACTTTGCTATGCTTTTAAATAGGGATGTAGCCAAGAGCTCGTCCATAGTTAGAAAAAGGAACTAGTGTTGTCAATTCTAATTTCAAACTTCAACAATAGTCATTAGCATTGAGAAATGATTAGAGTATATTCTATTATATGCCTCTGGAGAAATTTTCACTCTAAATGTTTCCTATAATAACAGCAGCAACATTAATTAAAAAAAAAAAAAACTATTTATTGAGCACTTATTCTCTTCCAGACACTCTGCTAAGCACTTTAGACGAATTACCTCATTTAATTCTCACTATCCTATCAGCGTTGATTTTCCTTTTTCTCATAAAGAAACTGAGGCTTAGAGAGATTGAACAATTTGCCAAAAGTCACATAAGTCAGAAGTGGCAGAGACACTTAAACACTACAGAACACTGCTTCCCATGATGGTTAACCCCCGAGACTTCAGAGCCCACCTCTTCGGAATTTTCCACCTTCATAAAGCATCATAACATTTCTATACCCTATTGAAGCACTCAGTTAAAATTCTGGTGGTCTATCAATTTAAAATAATAGGAAACTTACATGTTATGATAAGCATCATGAGGACAGGCACTCTGTACTCAGACCAGTGCCCAGCACAGTGTCAGCACTGAAGGAATGCTTGTTAAGAGAAGATAAGTAATAATTTTCCTCTGTGGCTCTTCTCATTCCTGGAGCTTTACCTACACCTGTATACCCTGGAAGAAGGAAGAGAGCTCTCAGCCCTCCCATCCTGGACAATACTTGACGTTGCAAACTCCTGCCACTGCCACCACCACCTTTGACCTTGCTGTAAGTGCCAAAATTGATTCATCCCACTGACAAAAATGTGATAAAAGAACCCCAGCCACAGAGGTGGAGAAACCACTCCTTCCCCTTGAACAAATGCCGTTTTCTGATGCCCAGGATTGCTTTTCTTCTCTCGCTAAGGTTCAGTAAGTACTGAAGGCTGGGGCCCAGTGAATATGGGTCAGGTTTGTAACACAGCAACTCCACCCCTTCCATTACCATGGACTCAGATAACCACCCTGCTAGTTATACCAAAAAATAATAAATAAATAAATAAACAAACAAATAAATAAATAATTGGTCCCAGTGATTATTTAAGTGCTTTGGAAATCTTAAAAACACTATTACCTCCCGTAGTGCTTCACTAGCCTTTCCACACTCCAACTAGCACATTGGGACTTCTAAATTACATACCATAATTGACATAAAATATCTGTCCCATCAGTGAATATCTTTATTAGCATCAAAATCACTCACAACTAGTGTTCCTCGATGTTATTAAACATAACTTGTTCTAGGTGTTGCTTTACTAATTAGTCAGGATGAGCCCGAGGAAGAAAATCTGGGTCATGTTAAATTAATTGGAATGAGCATGAAAATTAGCAGAGCAAACTGCATCAATTTTCTATAGAGAGTCTTTCTTCATGTTGAGAATAAAAATGGATATTATGAGGCATTAACCAAACTGCCTTCTGTGACTGCCAAGAGGTGTGTTACAGTAGCCCAAAATATCATGCTCGCAGATTTTCAGAAGTTAATGAGACATTTCCAGGAATGGTAAATACATGGTGTTAAAATGGGTGTGCCTCTGATGGGAAAATGCCAAGTCATTTCATGTTTATTCAGGCATAACAAGCTCTTCAAAATGAGCATAATTTAAGAGGTGAATAGTGCAAAGAGGGCTAACATTCAACTAATTTTCCTTCAGAAAGAAAAGATTAAATTGAACAAAAAAATGAATTAAGAGGTTTACAAATCAACAAGTCAGCCACCAGGATGGCAGCCTCTCTGCTCACACCCAAGCGGCAGCTCCCACCACGAAGTTTTCGAGAAATGTCCCGAAGGCAAGGAACAAAGCGAGCAGAACTGATTACAGCCCACTCACCGCCTCGCCGTCTCAACTCTGTTTGGCTTCCTAATGAGCTCACTAAAAACCTAATTCATCTCCCATAACCCTCCTCAGCCCTCCTTTAAATCCACCATTATGGAAATTACAGATGAAACATTTCCAGTCTGGGTTCTAACCAGCGCGTCTTCAACAGGCGGGACCTGGAACACAATGGATCCAGGTCCGCAGCTTCCAGAATCAAGAGGCGCAGCAAGGTTAAGGCTCTTTCTCAGGGTGACAATAATTTCCGCCTTAACGCGCTCCCTCCCATGACTGCGGGAATGTCATGGGTTCCACAGTACATAAAATACAAACTGTAATGCAGGAGAGGAGAAATGAGTTGTACTAATGACAAATAGCTGAAACAGGCTAATGCGAATTCCCAGCCTGTTCATGAGGAAACTCCCCGGGTTCCTCATTACATAGAGTCAAATCCTCACGGCACCTACCCTGTAACTGGAAGATTACGGAATTGATGGATCCTTAGTTTAAAATGCAGCTGTTTTATTCTGCTTTAGTAATTAATTCTTTTTCCAATACTCTATTGATTAAGCGTAGACCCTGATAAAGTTCAAACTGAGGAGAATCTCTCGTGGCGTCCTTAGTTGCTCAGGAGAGTCAATGAAAACTTCCTGCAATTCCACCTGCCTCCTCAGAGTGCTGATCCAATGAACAGAACAGTTTTTTTCTCATAAATTAGTCAGGCCATGTGGAGCTGTATTAGCTGATCGTTGCTTTTGTCTCTCTACTTGCTGACTTGCTTTTCAGTTTTGCTGGCCTTTGTGCTGTCACACACAAAGTCGGAGTGCAGCTGCCATTCTGAACCCAAACCAAGGTAAAGAACAATTCGTACAAACTACATTACCCACCCACCCACCCCTGCCCCCATTTTATACAGCTGCAGCTCCCTGAGCAGTACAGGGCTCAGTGGGGCCTCCTGGGAGCCAACTAGCTGAGAAATCAGTGCTACAGCATGCAGACATATTGTGGAACTGAAGAAAAGAAAAAAATAAAGTAACCTATTTTCTTCAAGGCTTTGCCAGGATTTTTGTCCCTTTTCCCCCCCTCCCTGATAGAATTTGTACTACCCTATTTTCAGCAATGCTAAGCTCCCTATTTCATGTTCATAGAGGACATCAAGGAATGGCAGAAGACAGTATAAAGAGAGTAATCAAGGGGCCGAGGATCCATGGTCAGATGGCATCAGTGGGGTCAGGAATTCCTAGTCACCAAACAGGTGTGGAGTGTAACCACATGTAAATGGCCATTATAAACACAGTGCTATTTAGTAATAAGAGCAATCACCAATACCAATATGTGCTCCTTTTCAAAGGGTCATATGTACCAGGATCAATGTTGGTGAGCAGAGCATGTGTGATAACCAAGTTTCTCAGATTACAACCCTGCACAATGGATTTTTGTCTCCACAAAGGTCATTGCTACAGGGGATGCTTTTAGAGCAATGGATTTACTGTCTACCTTCCCTGACTTCCTCCCCCTACACCCACCTTAGGCCCCAAAACCCATGGCACAGGCTTCAGCCCCTGTGTGAAAACAGGTCAAAGACATGTTTTCTAGCCCATGAGCTGGTGGAAAAAACACAGCTGATTTCTCAAGCCACTTGCAACATAGGTTTATAGGAAAACTCATATTTCAGATTGTGGGAGTAATAGTAAAGGTCTGGAAAATTTTTAGGAGAATTCTTCAGGTTTTTATTGTCTAATACCAAATTCAAAGCTAAAACCAAGCTAGGATCGTGTGAGCAAAGTGGCTGGAACTGTTTCCCATATTCTCTTGGGGGGCCTGAGCTGAGAGTACATTCCCCACCTTCACAGCATTCCTTCCTAGGCCAAAAGGTCATCTCTCACTGCCTTCTCCAGCAGACACTCAGTTGTCAAAAGGTTGCATCATGTGATCTGGGCCGTCACTGCTAACAAAGCTCTTCCCTCATTGGGAAACAAACTTTGCATGTCTAAATAATTTTCACTTAAAAATACGTTTTCCTCCCTCTGTCTCTACTCTTCTCCTCAATTTCAAAACAACGAGCTCAGCAGTGGGCACCAAATTCATCAGCAAAGTTTCCACAGATTACTTGGGTCCTGATTTCACCGCTTTCACTGGACTGTATCATGAGGAAAGATAACTGCCAGAGCTGATGTTGATTTCCAGGGGATTTCTTTTAAAAGGAAAACCCCATTTTTAAAGCCAACACTTGTATTTTGAATAAATTGTAAACAAAAAAATTAATCTGAAAGAAAATGTCAGAATTTTTTGTAAAAATTATTGACAAAAGATGACTTTTTAAATTAATGTCTATTCAATTGCATTTAAATGACTAGCAATGCATGTAGTGCAAGACAAAAGCACAAAAACAAAAACAAGGGGTAAGAAGTATGTTCATTTGCTCAACGTTAAGAACTGATGCAATCATAAAGTTTGCCATCAGTGATGTTATTAGTAGAAGGTCCCAGTTATTAGGGGAGCAGATTTTGCCTTTTTTTTTTTTTTAATTTCCTGCTGCCTACATGAATAATATACTAATTTTCTCATTGCCATGGATTGTTACTTAGAGCAGCTTGAAGTTCTCACATGCAATCCAAAATGAGTCATTTATTTCTAGAAGGGAGTCAAACAAGTCTATCAGCATTGCTTCTAAATATAAATTACATATTTAAGAGTAAAATAAAATACTCATGGCTGAAATGTCACATCTGGCAGATAAAGGACTAGAGATACTTTCAAATTTTTTGGCCTAGTCCTAAGCAATAAAATCTAAGGACACTGATAATTTTTGTAAAAACTAAGCCATTTGTGCATTTGTTTCTTCAAAAAACAAACCAAAAAAAAAAAAAAAAAAAAAAGCTCTTAATTAAATGTCTCAGAAATTGGATTCAAGTTCTTACATGTCTTTAGGATACTAAGGTTTGCAAACATATAATATTTTCCTAAAGGTACCATCTTTTTTTAGTTTTTACTTATAAAATTTTCCAAGTACATTTTTTCAAAACTTAGCTTTGGGGCTGTCACGTGTCCCCTTTCAGCTGCCTCGGGATTAGTAGGAATTGACAAAATGCATATCCCTAAGAGTGTATGTAGTTCAACTTGGTATAATCTACTACCTTTAAAGAGCCCAGTTTTATAAGCTTTCCTTTGCACAGGTATTTCAGTGTTCCAAAAACAGTGTCATGGGCTGTTAAATTAAGCCCATGTTCTACATTGACATTTTAGTTCCAGAAAGTAATTGTGTGCCGAATTTGCCAGTTTAATATCTGTAACCCTGGAAGGTGTGCTTGCTCTATGGCTTTTTCATGCGGTATTTGGAAGGTAACTTAAAATAAATTAAATGGTTATGACACAGACTCAACTAGAAAAATATATATATTACACAGGAGGTGAAATTGGTACCTGAACTTCTATAGAAGTTTGGGCGAGAGCCAATGAAACAAAGTGAATAAAATTAACCTGTTTATGATCTTGTAATGATTTGTAAGTGTATCACCATTTCTAGTACTATGAATATGATACTTAGCATTTGGCATCAACTATAGGGTGCAAGGATTCTGCACACTTCTAACAATTATAGCGAAGGTCCTAAAAATAGAAACTTTTTGGACAGAATCACATTTTATCTGCCAAAGGAATCTGGGAAAGAAACAGGTGCCTAATAATGAAATGGTACAAATTTAATTATTGAAAACCTTGAGAGTATCACAGTTTGCAGCCCTATCAATCAAGGAAGTAAATTAACCAAAAAGTAGAGAACTCCCTACAGAGAATACATGATGTGGTTTATAATTTTCAATAGGCATTGTTAGACTTCTGTACAGATTTGCATCTGAACCTTATTGGTGGTGTGACTATCCACCTCTGTATTTTTTCATTCCTATCACTAACTTATTTCAGAAGTAGCTCGTTACTATATCTACCTTGTCAAGTCATTCATTTGGGACTCAATACTTGCAATTAACATTTTTAAAAAATCCTTAAGTGACCAAATTATTTCTTTGAAATAAATTATACAAGGAAGCAGGAATTTGGGGCCTTTGGGGAGATGATTGGAGAAACTAAAATTTGTAGTCCCTGAACCTGTTTTTCTAAAACCCTTTTAGAAGTGTACAGTTTCCTCTTCACTTTTGAAACCCGAATCTCCATTATAAATAAAATAGCAGCCATTAAAATCTTAAAAGAAGGTTTAAAAAAAAATTTCAAACTGCTTAAAAGAAGTATACAGACTATATTCCGATACAGTTTTGTAAATCCAAAATAAGGCATTTTATTTTTCCAAGTGAATTGCTTAAGATTGTAGGAGAAGTTACAGCTAAAACTAGACCTTTCAGCTCCTGGCACTCTAGTGTCAGTGACCTGCTTGGAAACCTACTAAAATGTTTTTACTTTGCCTAAACAACAAGTTATAACGAGAGACACAAGAAATTTCCATGGACCTAGATGCCCAGGGTAAGCTAATGTGACCTATGACTCAAGGGTCTCAGATCCCCAGTGTAGCACACTTTGCATGTGGCATTAACCTAACATGTTGGTTCTCCTTCTTACTGACGTTCTTAGGATAATCCTGATGCCGGCCTGGCAAAAGATGGCAGGGGCCTAGGTATCATTATAGTGATTTCATTACTTACAACAGTGACATAATCTAATCTGTCTTCTTAAAGAGGAAGTGGGATTGCTAAAGTAGGCCTGAAAAATTATTGAGACTGTCCGTCCTTCAAAGTCTAAAGTTGTAATAATAAACAGCAGAAATCAATTAAAAAAAACTTTAGTTGCAAAAATATAATGTCACAGAAAGGAGCGTAGACCCCCAAAATGTGGTCAAAGGGGCAGAAGGGGAGATCTTTCTCACGGAAGGCTGGAATACACAACTTTAGTTTCTTCTTACTTTGCCTGCAATCTTGTCCTAAGACCAGCGAGATTGAACAGGTCACTTAATATTTAAAATAAAAATACATATCCATGTTTACCCTCTGCAACTACCTGGAAGAAATTCCAATGAGAGCCTTCACAAATTCTAGTTTTTTCCTGTTAAGGACATTATATGGTATAAAATCTACATTTAAGAACCCTTTAAGAATTTATCCAAATTCACCTTCTCCTATTTAGTTCTATTATGTGATACATTGATTTTTAAATAAATATTAGGTTTTCAATTAAATTGATTTAACCATATGCTTACTGGAATATCTGAGAAACTTGGGAATCTGTGATTTTTGTACCTTCATCGTCATCTTATTCATCAAGATAATGGCTTAGTAACTTTCGTTGTTTGATGAACTGACTGTTTAAACAATTATCAGAAAAATGTTGGAGGGCTCTGTGTGACCTTCAAGGAATGTGGTAAGATGCCAATTCTATATATCACCAAGAACTTCCAAGATTATACATGGTGTTAGATATCTACCACCAAACAGAATTTCTAGAGTAGATTTCTAGATACAAGTTTGATCTCCAGTGCTGCTAGGTCCTATGATAAATGAAGCAATTTGGAGAAATGTCTGGGTATATGACAGCAAATATTAAAACACACCTGAGATTTTCAGAAGGGGGGAAAACACCTCCAGCCCCAATTGTTTTGGCTAATGAAAGGTATCTGATACCTTTCACACTCCACCTCTTCTTGTAGACAGGATGTGGCCAAGTGGTTAAGTACCTAAGTTTAGAAAGTCAGACAGACCTGAGCTAGAATTTTGGCCTGGTCACTTTATAGATATTCAAAGAAAAGAAACTTACTTAGCCTCTCTAAACCTCTGTTTTTCCAAATGAAAAACCTACACAAAATTATAGAGATTAGGTTACACTAAGTATACGTAGCACAATATCTGGCATAAAGTAGTTGTCAAATATTGGCTGTGATAATGGTGATGATCTGCTATTGCTGTCAAATTTGGGCATGTATATTACAGACACTTTTTCTTAATTTAACTCTGTTACTTTTAATCCAAAAATGGTAATAATCAAATAGAAGAACTGGGTCTCAAGCTATAATAAATATGTAGCACTAAACAAAGCTGGCATTTGGAAAGATAATAATTAGGTCCAAGACAGCATTCCTTAAAATTCTTAAGTAAGAAATTAGCTCACATATCACATTAGTTTTTCTCTTCCTTAATAATATATAACACATTATAAGGAGGCCATGAAAAATGTACTATGGAGAGAAGAATTGTCTTCAGCCAATGGGTGTTGCATTGCAAGATCTGAGTTAAAACTCTTGCTTGAGTCACAGTTCTTAGACTAGAACCGGTAGAGGCATGAAACAAAACAATTTGTTTAATATCTGATATATGAAAAATTTGATCAAAGGGACTTCATGGTAAGTCATTTCTGAGAAGAGTAGTTACAAAAGCAAAGAATAAGCAGATTTTGAAGTCTAGCAATAACTTGTTATGGTACCTCAGTGAAAATAAAATATTATTTTTTATAAACTTAAATCAAAAGAGAATAATGCCTTATCTGCATCTCCATGCAATATATGAAATAAACAGAAAACTAGGAAATTAAAGATGACCTTGTACACATCCACCTATTCTCAGGGCTGAAAACTGCCAAAACAAAAGTACTACTATACTGAGCATGTGTGTGTAATTATGTGAAAATATACATAAATTGTTGCACTATAAAATCCACAATCATAAAAAAAACCTGTATCACTTACAAAAATTTAGAAGACACATTATGAACCATGTTAAGAATCCTTATAGTAAATGACACAAGAAAACTATAAGGGCAAAGTGAATTGAGAAATTAAAACAAATTTAGGCTAATTTCTTATTGGTATGGAAAATAATATATTTATTTTTATTTTCATGAGTCAAAATAATTCAGTAATTGGTTAACTCTAAACCTAATTTTAACTATGTAGACACCACCGACATTGTTCCAGAACTTGAGCAAAAGTGGGTATAGGAAATTACTTACACATGGGAAATTTTTATTGGATTGGAGTATCAAAGGCCATTGTCTTTAAGAAATCCTGAAACTCTATAGGTTTTAAGAAAGTCAGGATTAACTTCTCTTTAAACCACAAACCCAATCCAGTCAGTAAAAATCAACAAACAAGTACAACATTTCTAAAGAGGGAATAAATTATCTATTGTCTGCTATCATTTCTTAGGCAACTAATTCCCACTAAAATGTCAAATGAAAAGATACCTAGACATTTACAGATGTACTTTTTAAATCTTACAAAAGTATAGAAAACTATAAACATAGGATACTACGTGATTTTGAAATTATGCCTTAATATTCTCATTCCTACAATACTCACAAACTAATATTGCCAGAAGTTTTTAAGACTGCGTCACTAGAGATTAAAACTACTCACACAGTCCCACCTCAAAGTATAGGCTTTCAAAAATGCATAATGTAAATTCTGAAAGCCCCTAGGCAGGCTGCAGTTTAAGCACTTTATCTGGTGCATTGCAGGCAATCAAATGTGAGGTCACAGCACCTGGGCGTGTGGCTTCATGCTTTTGACACTACTGTAGGCACTGAAAAACATCTCTGGAGACTTGTCAGGAACAGCCCTGGAAGTCAAGAACTAAAGAGAGTGTCAAGAAATCCTTTAGAGAAAAAATATTGCCAAAGAGAAGAGGAAGCCCTGACTGGTCCTTTTTTTTTTTTTTTTTTTTTATTCTGTAGTGTGGCAGAAAATAACTTTCTCAGAATGCTGAGAAAACCTTTAAGTAATTCAGGATTTCTGAAGAATTTAAACAGTACCTGTGACTGACACTATGGTTTAAATATTGCAGAAGTACCTTTCAATTAAAGAGTGTGGTTTTATTTCACTGTTTTGATGTTTTTAAGTCAGATAAAAACAAGATGTTAAACCCATTTATAAAGAGGAATCATTCTGATTTAATTTTTTAAGTCCATCTAGTGAGTGCTTCTAGCAGGTTGCAGAGGTAATTAAGTGATGTTGGTGAGCAAATTAAAAAGGGAATTGAAATGAACATCTTCGAGAAAGTCTTTTTATGCATACAAAAGTACCTTTAAAAAACCCACAGTATGAAATATGTACTAACTCTCCAATTATTTTGATCCAGTTGGGTATGTTGCTAATGGAAATGGTAGACTTTACTTGGGTGGCAGTATTCTTACTATCCCCAAGCCAGTGGATGTTTGATGCAAAGAGCAAATAGTAAAACGTAAGCAAGCATTATTTAATTATATATGAAGTTGGTGATTATGAAATAAAAGTTTTGGCAAGTCTTGAAGAAAAGCAGTCTCATTATTTTATGGTTCAGCACCTCTTGTATTCTTTTGCATTTCTAAGTAAAAAAGAAAAGAAAAGAACTAAGCCTTTAGAAGGTACCAATTTATTTTTTCACCTCTCCCCTTCCTACTCAGTGACTGACACTGGGGATCTGACCAACACATACATGAGAAAAAAATTACATTTTCAAAGCATAAGTAACTGACTTAAAATCTTTAACAAATGGCACGTGAGAGCTCAGGCTCCAGTTCAAGTTGAAGAAATAAAAATAAAAGATTGCAATAAAGAAATAATAGAAGGGTGGTGGCCTTTTGATGAGAGAAATGACATGGGGGTTTTAATGACCTTCTCAGGACAGTCAGTTGCTATCATTAAATTTTACACCATTTGTGAACTGAGTGTCATTTTTATGCAAAACAGTTTGCAGATAAAGAACTGGGAAAAAAATTCAATGGCCTTGTCTTAACTCTTCTGCATCTTTTCTCTATGGTGATAGGCAAGTAATTGACCCTCCTGTGGCCAAGCTTGCTGCCTCATCCAGAAAATGGGGATAAATCTGAGACATTCTGGGGGAATCAAATGAAAATTTACGTAAGAATGTATTCAGAAACAGAAAGGTAAAACTAAAATGTTAAGGTATCATTTTCAGATGTAATTTGGATTTTGAATAATATTATTTAAAATTTAATAAATACAGAATGTTAGAATTGGAAAGGACCTATGAATCCCCCAATATCCTCATCACACAGAGATATAAGGCAAGTCCGTAAGAGCTTACAGAGGTGATGATAACATTAACAACTGACATTTAATAAATGGTTAGTACACATCAGGCAGACACTATCAGCTCATGCATCCCACTAAACTCCCTAACGAGGTACAAACCTGGGTTACAGGTAGCTGAGAAAGGAAACTTGCACAGGCTCTTTCCCTCTGGAGTCTGAACTTATAACCTCAGGGCTTCAACAAGCTGCCCCATATTGTGCCTTCCACAGGCTGAATGGAAGAGTCATATTCAGAATCTGGTGAGCTGAAGCTCACCAGAAGGCGTTCTGCTCTTCAGCTAGATAATAAAAACAAGAAAATGCAAAGAGAGGGAGAAAAAAGAAAAGAAGAAAAGAGAAGAGAAAAGGAAGAGAAAAGAAAAGAAAGAAAAGGGAGAGGGGGACCATATTTGACTTAGCACCAAAGCATGGCGCACAGGAAATCAAGACTTTGGGCCTCATAATTCTCCCAGATTTTAACCCTTGTCCTGAGCTTCCTTTGCCCGCAAACCCTCTCTGTTTTTCTGTGTGAGAGGATAAGGACCAGGAAAAAGTAGAGAAGCAAAGTATCTTAGGCTATTATTCTCATATTGTTAGAAATCACATTATACTGTATACTAAAATAGAAATTCAGTGAAAGTAATACGGGCTTAATGTTCAAGTTATGGACCCCAAACCAATCAAGAGTCAACAGTCATATGCATATTATTATGGAGCATGTTGTATTACATAGGCTTGGCCTACATTATTTAACTTATTTCTCTCAATATCTCTACATAGGTGTGGTAATCTTCATTTTATAAATAAGGAAAACTAGGCTTAGAGAAGTTTAAGAAACTTTTAAAAAGTCACACTGCATGTGGAAGTCAGCATTGAGACCTAGGTCTAACTCCATGCTCTTGAAAACAAAGTTACGAGCTTTTATACAGAGAAGAGAAGGATGGGTGTCAGAGTGGAGGAGGGTTGGAAGACTGGGTGAAAAAAGTGAAGGGATTAAGAAGTACAAATTGGTAGTCATGAAATTGTCACGGGATGTAAAGTACGGCATAGGGAATATAGTCAATACTATTGTAATAACTATGTATGGTGCCAAGTGGGTACTTGAAATATCAGGGGGACCACTTTGTAGAGTATATGGTTGTGTAACCACTATGCTGGACACCTGAAGCTAATACAGAATGATATTGATTGTAAACTGTAATTGAAAAATACAATTTTAATTAAAAAGAAATTTTTAAAGCAAAGTTACAAATTTTTGAATTTTGAATTACAATTTCTCCATAGAGCATAGGAGATGGTGGGATCTCAGCCATGACCTTGTACCTGCTTCTTGTACCTCTTTTATTTTAATAGATATTTTTAATTTCTTTTTTATTGTTGTTCCGGCTACTCAGCTCCACCTAATAAAACCATCACAGATTTGGTGACTGACACTTTGACACACTCAACCATTTTTGGTGTGCTAATATTCTTCAAGGCGAATTAAACTCTAAGTCAATGCTAACAATATCTACTAAGTTGCTACAAATTATTAGCTATTAACCAATTGTCAAATTGAAACAATTTATTCAACCAATGTCTCTTTATCACAAACTATGCACAGAGCATTTTGTTAGGTATGAAAGCAGATCTATGGAGCAAGCAGTAGGTGAGGGGCCCTCTGTAATCAAGATTGATTTCTCAGCTTTTGTTTTCCTTACCTCCTGCTGTCAAAGGTACCATAAAAACTCAACAAACGTTATCAGATAACATGCCTAGAAAGAGGCCAGTCAGTTTAAGTAAGTAAAAAGTAAAAAAAAAAAAAAAAAAAAAAAAAAAAAAGTACACCCATGCAGATGAAAAAGTTAAAATGTCACAGCTTCAGAGATTAGTGTCTCTAGAGTGATGTTTTATGAGGCATGAAGCTGTCCATGAACTCAGGGCTTTCACTATCTACCTACAAAGCAGCAGGTTTCCAGGTCCCTGTCAAGTTCAAAGGGAAGCTTCCTTGATATTTCAGCCTTAAATACCCAGCCTATGGAGCAACACCATAACGTGTAAGAGTGACATTTTTTTCTCTAATTTTTAAAAAGTCCGACACATTACTTTTCAGTGTAAATTTATTTCAGCCAGAGCCCAATTTTTTTTTCCAGCTCAAGTTTTTACTAGCAGAAAATGAGCAACTAGAATTCCATTTAGAATAAGAAACACTGTAAAAACTCTCATCCATTGAGTGACTGATAACTATGCCGGGATATATAGCTCACATTCGTAGAAGTATCAAAACCTGGATGCATAAAGAACTGTAAACTGTGTTACCACTAATGATATTAAAGATTATTGGCTCTCCAAATATGTCCATGTTCTCATCAATAAAATAAGGACATCCTTTAGAAGTGTTGCAATTTTCTTCCTTTTTTTTTTTAAAGATTTTATTTATTTATTTTTAGAGAGGAGAAGGGAGGGAGAAATGGAAGGAGGAGAACACCAATGTGTGGTTGCCTCTCCTACACCCCCAACTGGGGACCCAGTCGCAACCCAGACGTGTGCCGTAACGGGGAATCGAACTGGTAAATCCCTTGTTCGCAGGCCAATGCTCAATCCACTGAGCCATACCAGCCAGGGTGAAGTGTTGCAATTTTCTGAGCTAACTGCTATAAAGAGTTCAAGATCGAGTAGAAAAGCCTCTTAACAGTCTCTTTCTCACCACGCTGCAAAGATAGTCTTAGTTGTATTACTAGCCTCTTGCTCAATCCACTGAGCCATACCAGCCAGGGTGAAGTGTTGCAATTTTCTGAGCTAACTGCTATAAAGAGTTCAAGATCGAGTAGAAAAGCCTCTTAACAGTCTCTTTCTCACCACGCTGCAAAGATAGTCTTAGTTGTATTACTAGCCTCTTGCTCATTTCCAAGGTAGAGACAAGGTATGCCCAGCCTAATTCTCCATTCTACAGCCAAAAGGGGGGTGGTGACACCCTGATGTGGGTAATCCGCCACAATCCTCAGGACTAGAAGGCATGAATGCAGAGGCTTTCCCCTCATTTGATGACCAAGAGGAATCACAACTCTGGACCTCTTGACCCCTCCAACAATAAGGAAGAACCAGGGAAAATTGTTCTGCCAGTAGATGCAACACCTACCTACTGGTAACCAGTTAGTTCTAACATTCTGCTAGATTGGAAATCCCAGAACAGTAAGATTCAGGCAGGTTGGAGTTTTGTAGCTCTGTTTTCCAGAAATTTCCCAGTGCGTGGACAGTATATCCAGTCCATTGCTCGTCATCTAAAAAGGGCAGGGCCCCAGGCATCCTCCCAAATGAGGAAAGCGGGTTTCTCTCCTCCCTGCTCTTTCTTATGACTACTAAAAAAAAAAAAGAAAGAAAGAAAGAAAGAAAGGTGTCCATTTGAGGAAACATCATAAGCTACTAGGCATCAAACCATTAATAACAGGATTCTGTTGGGATCCCCATTTATAAATTTTTGAGGCTGTAACCAAATGTGCTTACATTGAGCCAGATACTAAAGGGATATTCAGGAAACATTGTTTGATGAATAAATACAATGAAGTAGAACTGCAAGGATAGCTGCTATACAGAAGGTTCTGTGCAAGCATAGCTGAAGTCCACAAGACTTCTGACCATAGAGGAAATTGCTTTTTACACGACTGAAAATTGATCCTGAGCCCATGCTGACCTACCTCTTAAATACAAGATGCAAGAAGACTCCCTAGGATATTAAACCTTCTCTGAAAGTACTTCAATGAAAGAAGCAGTCGAGGACAGTGTTTTTCAGAGTATGTTCTGAGGAAGATTGGTCCCCAGAGATAATGCACAAAAGGGTTTCAATGGTTAAGTGAGTCTGGGAAGCTCTGTGTTTCTACCCCTTGCAGACTGAATATGCACATTAGCAAATTAGAGGATCTGAAAATTCCTGTGTTAGAGGAAACCCTTCTCTGCTCCAGCTTTCAATCTATTTAACCACAAAGTCTTTTTTTTTTTTTTTTAAGTAATGTCTATTAAATATCCTTGGAACCGTGGCTTTCCAAATATTGAAGAAAATACATTTACTCAATCCTGTTGAGTCATTTCTAGTTGTTAACAATGATAACAATGCTATAAAAATTTCCAAAATTGTGTTCTTGTATACACGTTTTGAGAAGGATGTTCATGGGACCTTTGTGAATCACAATAATTTAAGTGCTTAAATTACTTTAGAAAGAATGTCAAAGCTTTTTTGTTTAAAGCTGCTTGAAGTTTGCTTCTTCATACAAAAGAATATTCATGCTTTCAAATACACAGTATTTCAGGCAAGCATACGGGTTCTGCTATTTTGACCACTGAAGACAGCGAAGAATTCATCACTGGCATTTAAAAGGGAGGGGATTATGTCACTACCCCCATTCAAAAATCTTCAATAGGTCCCTATTACCTACCAAATCAAGCACAAACGCCCCAGCCTACTATTCAATGACCTTCACAGTACAGACCCAATCTTCCTGTCAACAAATATATATATATATATATGTATATATATATATATATATATATATATATATGTGTGTGTGTGTGTGTGTGTGTGTATGTATGTATATAATTGAAGGCCTGCTGTTATCATAGCACAATGGGTGGCAGAAGGGAAAATGAGAAAGATCTGAGAACTGTCCTCAAGAACCTTACAGTCAAACAGGATAAAAAATAAGATATGTAACCAATCACTATAGCACAGGGAGAGCCTCATTGTCAGAGGGGAACCTCGGGGGAGTATGAAATGGGACTTCAGAAGGAAGAAATTACTTCCAACTAGGTGAGCCTGGGGCAAGTGCTGGGAGGGCTGAGGGCCAGGCTTATGGCAAGAAGATGCTTCTCCAGCTTTACAACTTGTAACTTCCCCTTCCTAGGTATGAATGCAGGATTTCATTTTGGGGTTGTTCATCATGATGTCAATTATATGGGGATAGTTTTCAGCTACATTTTTTTAACAGGAGAGAAAAAAGTTATTTTAAAGGCAACTATCAAACAAATATTTACAATGTTTTATTTCCTATGAACCAAGCACAAAATTACCATCATTTTATATTAAATCATATCAGTTAATCCTTATTCCCAAAATCGGTTAAGAGATTAGATATTATTTATTACTCCCATTTTGCAGATACAGTGTCAAGGGTTAGAGACTTGTCCATGACAAGTGACAGATCTGAGGATTTAAAGGCAGGCAGGACAATGCGAAAGGTCACATCTTTAACCACTAAACTATGTTGCCCAAAACTGCCCCACAAAGGATCATTATTCACCCAACATGCATCCCGAATTCCCACTTCAACAACTGTGCATGTGCAAATAGTATATTCTTCCACCTCTTCTCCACTGGTTGATCAATGTTCATACTTTAAAACTCATGGCAGGGAAAAGAAAACAAGATTGTGGTACCTCCACCAAGGGAAAGGCCAGCATGACATTTTGGACTCTGTTCCTCACCCTTCTTCCTACATGTCATCTCTCTGTCAGTCCTCTCTTCTCTATCTCTATACCACTGCCTTCATGTAGCCCTTGTCTGTCCTCTGGAGTATTAACCCATATTCTATATTTAATCTTGTTTCCTTCAAATGTATTCTCCACATTCTAAAAGGGCTTTTTTAAAAAAAATGTAAATTTCATTAGGAACTCCTTTTGCTTACATTCCTTTAAAGTGTTCCGCACGTCTCAGAGCAGGGTCTCCCTAGGGCATGGATTAAGAATTCAGACTCCCAGGACGGTTCGGGAGACCCTGATTCTGCCAATCTGTGGTTGGCCTGGAACTCTGCATTTACATGCCCCTTAGGAGCTACTTATCCCCAGAAAAGTTTGGTAAACAGTGTTGTGGAGGATTAAATATAAGCTTCTTACCCTGGTAAACAAGGATCTTCACATCCAAGCCCCTACTTGCTTCTCCAGCCACCCTTTTCACCATGTACTCTTTCACACAAACAGCAATATCAATCTGGCTGTTGCTCTGAACAGACTGCACTGCTTCACACTTCTGGGCCTTTGCACTGGCTGTTCCATCTGCTCCCTGTACCCTCCCTACCTTGTTCACCTGAAAACACCCACTGAAAGCCACCAAATCCTTTGAAATTCTCACTAATCCTGTAAAGCCACCCAAAGATATTTCATACAGTATTAATCACTCTCTCTTCCGAAATACCTTACAACTACATGTCATATGCAATATTAGAAGCATGTATAGTTATCTGTTTACATGTCTGAGTTATGACAGAGTATAAAGTAAAAAGGGACCACACCTTACTCACTTTGAATTGCTAGCATTTAGAAAAGTGCTTGGCATCAATTACACAGTCAATAAATGTTGAAGGAAGATAATATTTTGGGAATTCCACATAGTCATCAATCTGGACTTTAAAAAAAAACAGTATTTACTTAATCCTAACAACTATCCTATGAGATAATTATTATTTCCATTTTACAAGTGAAGAAATTAACATTCGGAAAGATTACTGTTCAGAAGTGGTAGGGCAAAGATGAGTGTTCAGGGTTTCCTTCTTCCAAAGCTGCCACTCTCGCTGTATTCCACTGCCTCCATGTCGACAAGTCTCCCTCAGATCATGCCCCAGAATGAACATCTATTTTGCGTAAGAGTTATTATATACTTGACATGGTGCCCCCACCTCCTGGGGATGGTAAATTATTAAATGCTGGGACCCTTGTAATTTCTACATTTTTATTTCAGGAGTGTCTCGCTCAATGACTACCTTTGTGTACTAAATTTAAGCAGCATACCCTTAGAAGTCTTGAGAGGCTGAGAGATTCCTCCCTCCAGACAGATGTGTGTACCTACATATCTGCCCCAATGTGCCACAATATGCCATAAAAGGGCATCCAAATAGTAGATGATTCAACAGACTTTCAACAATCAATGATTTATCAACTTTTCTTCATCACCCACATTTCGAACATAGAAATTTTGGAGGTTTTATTTTAGCGAATGGCATTTATTATAAATGTTAGTTGGAAGAAGAAATATGAAATTTTACACTTTTAGTCTACTTTTGAAAATCTTCAAACTTAAAAAAAAATGAATCCTTGGTTTTGAGGCAACATTAACACCTCTAACTGGTAGGAGCATTAGCATTTTGATGAAGCTAATATTCTATTGACTAAAAAATAATCAGCTGTATTTTGCGTGAATTATCACTCAAAAAATAATTAGAACTCAGTAAAATATACTTAACTGTAAAATTCTCCTGAAAACTATTTAGATTTTTAAAATTTATTTGGAATGTATTTCAGGAGAGGATACAGTCTCAGTCTCTGTAATGATTAGCACTTAGTGTTCTACTTGCAAAGTACAGAAATTCCAACAGAGAGATTCTAATTGATTAGATAATGGATAATGGAAAAGTTGCTCTGTGTTTATAAAACACCCCTCATACTTAGCTTACTGAACAGTTGTTTGATATCAATATACCATCATAGGTGTCCTGTCCCTGAAGTGTGACATTCTTCTCTCCTCAGAAAGTGAACTCTAAAGCCTAGTTATTTTTGCTGAACCAAGAAAAGAAAAGTCTCTCCTGGTAACAAAAGCAAGAAACAAAAAATGTTATTTCACTAAATATTATAACTAGCCTATAATATCAAGAAAATAAAATTGCTCATATTATACCCCTAATTTAAAAACAAAAACAAAAACAATTTAAAGCATCCCTCAATGTTAAAAGATAATAAGCACACACAAAAAAATAAGATCCATGAATGTAAATATTAGATTCCTGGAGCCTGAATTTAAAAGATCATCTAATTCACTTCCGGTCAAGATGGAGGCATAGGTAGACATGCTTCGCCTCCTCGCACAATCATAGAAGGAATTACAACCAGATCTCAAAACTAGTAACACCCAGAACCATCAGAAAATCGAGCTGTAAGGAGGTCCGACAACCAAGGATTTAAGGAAGGCACATTCATCCACACGGTTGGGAAGGTGGAGTCACTGAGACCGGCAGAGAGAAAGCGGTGGCAGCACTGCAAAATGGATGGGAAAGATAACTTGGGAGCCAGCGATCCCAACTCCAGGTCAGACTGCACAGCCCAGGTACCAATACCGGGAAGACAGGCCCACATTACCTCTGACTATAAAAATCAGTTCGGGTTGGGGCAGCGGAAGAAACTGCAGGATTTTTGCTCCTTAAAGGGCCAGCACAGTTTTACAATGTACTGTACAATGTACACAAACCCACCCACTCTGGGATTCACCACCAGTGCAGCAGCTGGAAGAGCACCAGTGGCACACAAGGAAGGGGGTGAAGTGACTAGAAACGGGACGAGTGCCTGGTGAACCACCAGAAGCCAGGTGGTTGCATTGCCCCCTCTCCAAGTGCTCCCCACACAGCCACAAAGTGGTGAAGCAGGAGGCCCTGCCCTGGAAATTACCTAAGACTCCACCCCACACAATTCACAGGTGCTTTTGCTACATAGGACATGCTACTAAGACAGGGAGTCAGAGTGGCTCTACCTAATACACAGAAACAAACACAGGGAGGCTGCTAAATTGAGGAGAAAAAGAAATATGGCCCAATGAAAGAAGAGAACAAAACTCCATGAAAAAAAAAAAAAAAACTAAGTAAAACAGAGATAGCCAACCTATCAGATGTAGAGTTCAAAACACTGGTTATCAGGATTCTCAGAGAACTCCTTGAATGTGGCAAAAAAAATAAAGGAAGAAATGAAGGTTACACTAAGTGAAGTAAAGAATAATCCATAGGCAACCAACAGAGAAGGGAAGGAAGCCAGAATTCAAAATAACGATTTGGAACATAAGGAAGAGATAAACATTCAATCAGAATGGAAAGAAGAAACAAGAATTCAAAAAAACAAGGATAAGCTTAGGAACCTCTGGAACATCTCTAAATGTGCCAGCATCCAAATAATAAGGATGCCAGAAGGAGAAGAGGAAGAACAAGAAATTGAACATTTACTTGAACAAATAATGAAGGAAAACTTCCCTAATTTAGTGAAGGAATTAAGACATACAAGTCAAGGAAGTACAAAGAGTCCCAAACAAGTTGGAACCAAAGAGGAACACACTTAGACACATCATAATTAAAATGCCAAAGGTTAAAGATAAAGAGAGAATCTTAAAAGCAGCAAGAGAAAAGAAGAGTTACCTACAAAGGAGTTCCCATAAGACTATCAGCTGATTTCTCAAAAGAAACTTTGAAGCAAGGAAGGGACTTGCAAGATGTATTCGAAGTGATGAAAAGCAAGGACCTACAACTTAGATTACTCTGTCCAGCAAGGCTATCATTTGGAAAGGAAAGGCAGATAAAGTGCTTCCTAGACAAGGTAAAGCTAAAGGAGTTCATCACCACCAAGCCATTATTACAGGAAATGTTAAAGGAACCTATTTAAGAAAAAGAAGAAGATCTAAACCATGAACATTAAAAAGGCAACAGCCTTGGCTTGTGTGGTTCAATGAATTGAGCGCCAGCCTGAGAACCAAAGGGTCACCAGTTCAATTCCCAGTCAGGACACATGCCTCAGTTGCAGGCCAGGTCCCCAGTTGGGGGGGGGGGGGGGCGAGTGAGAGGCAACCAGTCAGTCGATGTATCTCTCACACATCAATTTTCCTTTCCTTCTCCCTCTCTCTGCCCATCTCTCTAAAAATAAATAAATAAAATGTTTTTAAAAAAGTAAAAAGTCCAAAAATTCACCACTATCAACAACTGAATCTTTAAAAAAAGCTAAACAAACAACCAGAACAGGAACAGAATCATAGGTATAGAGATCACTTGGAGGAATATCAAGTGGGAGGGGGAAAGGGGAGAATGAAGACCTGGTGCAGGGATTAAGAAGCATAATTGGTACAAAATAGACAGGGGGAAGTTAAGAATAGCACCGGAAATGGAGAAGCAAAAATCTTACACACGAGATCCATGGACATGAAGTAACAGGGAGTGAGGATTGCTGGAGCGAAGTGGGGTACATTGTGGAGAAGGGCAAAGGGGGAAAAATTGGGACAACTATAATAGCATAATTAATAAAATATACTTTAAAAAATCACCTAATTCAGTCTTATTTTACTGGTAAGCAAAAGAGTCTGAAGAGATTAAGAGACTCATTCAAGGCCACGGAACTAATTAGCATCAGCATAGGTCAGGGAAACAGGGGAATGAAGGAGCTAACAGTGGCTGGTTCCAGGCAATGTTTTGTGTTTACAAGACAGACTCTCATTTAATGTAATTTCCAGGACAGTTGAGGATATGCAGGTTTTCCCCCACTTTGCAGATGGAGAAACTGAATCTGGCAGAGATTGAGTCACACTGGGATTTGAACCCATGTCTCTGCCTCCTCAGTTTGTGCCTTTTTCAGGCCTCTTGACTCACACAGACCAAGATTCTAAACAGACCCCAAGCAGATGAAAAAAAGCTTATTATAAGGTTTTGCCTGCATCACCCAAAATAATTATACTTACTCAAAAGTGTACTATGAAAAAACTAGAGGACATGTGTAGGAGATCAACAAAAGCATATGGGGCCTAAAAATTCAGGAATTACTTCCAGACTCTTTACCTGTATATGAAGACCAATGACTCCCTCCAAAGTCAATCTCATCCTAAACAAGCAGTATAAGTAAAATAGACCCTGCATTCATCATGGAAAACTATTGGCCACATTAAGCAAAGTCCCTTATTAGGTTTGCCATTACATTAAAAGCATAGCTATACATTTTTTTTTTTGTATAGATAACATAATGAAAAGAAATCCCAACTCCATGTTCTGACCAAATGTACATAATTTAAGACAATATTAAAGGACAAATAAGACATTCCATTTTAAATAATATTCTAAAATACTACTTAAAATATAAGATCCTACCTATAACCAAAAGAATTCTAAGCTTGAGTTGATGGTCCATTGGCTTAAGGTGCTGTTATGTACAACAAAATTCTAGTAAAAGAAAATAATTACTATCTCTTAAAGATGTAATGGGATTTGACTGAACGTATCAATATGTTTAAAATTGTTTGTGTTCAGGTGCACATTACAAAGTAGACAAGCACAAAGTTGTGATCAATTTGTCCACCTTAAATAAAGAAAAAAGTAAAGTATATGGACTTTTTTTCTTAAGAAGGAAAAGGGAAGGAGAAAGAGAAGAAGAGAGACATCGATGTGTGAGAGACACATCCATCAGTTGCCTCTTGTACAAGCTCTGACTGGGACCTAACCTGCAACCTAGGTATGTGCCTTGACCTTTTGCTTTGCAGGATGATGCCCAACCAACTGAGCCACACTGGCCAGGGCAATCTGTGGATTTTGTTTCTTGATTCAAAAGTGGACCTACTATTGCTAAATAGTTGAATGAGTGAATATCCCTGCTTTGGAAAAGCAGTGAAAGAGATCAAGAACCACAAAATTACAACACAAATGTGAAAGATGCTATAACAGAAGTGGAAAGTGCCACCAGGGTACAGAAAAGGTAACAGGATTCTATACCTGGGCAAATCAGGAGAGCTTCAAAGAGGAGATGACAAAAAGTTCCCTAGGCAAAAGGGAAGCAGGGACACACTTCTTAGGTCTCTCTCCATCATCCTTCTCTTTTCCCCCAATAAACTGAGGAACCTTATCACTATATACAGGGTGGGGCCAACAAACATTTACAGTTGTGAGTACATAAATCAGAATTTATTCTTGTATTTATTAATTATTGTATTATTTTCCATACAAACAACTATAAACCTACCTTGGCCTGACCCTATAGAAAGGGATACGAAAATGGTTTACTTTCATTTTGATGAGAAACTAGATTTTAGTGAAATCCCAAAGTGTTTCCTTGCTGGTCATTAGAAAGAAAGTGAGTGGTTCAAGACTGCCGAAAGGTAAATTTGGTAGATAAAAATGGTTTATATTATTGTCTGCTGTGACATCAAAATATTTTTAGAATCCAAATCAAAAACAAATGTCAAGATTAGCAAGATCAATAAAAAGTTATTCTCACACTACCCATTTCCCCAAAGAAAACCCAATAAGAATTTCAAGAAAATCTGAGGGTAGAAACAGAAAGAAAGAAGGGAGAAATAATAACATGGCGTCATTATAGACTATTCTTCTGAAGTGAAGTGAAGACAATGAAGGGAAAAACAGAACACGTGTATTACAATGTATAGCACCAGAAGGCTGCGTTTGATGCTCTGGAGGGCTTCAACAAGTACTGTTCAGCCAAAAATCAATCGAAAAATCAGCATGATAACAGAGCATGAGTTGCCCTATAATAGCCTTAAGACCCCCAAGGCTATGCAGGTCCCTTTCATCTGCCACACTGCACTGACTCCAGGGGAACCTCACTTCCCCTCCGTGAGTACCCTGCCTGGCTGCATTTCTAACCTGCTTCTTATCCTCCCTTGGAAAGGGGAGCTGTCAAGGACTGATGATGTTTTAAAGTGGTTTTTAAGAATTGTTTTTCCTTTTGTTTTATTCTTTATCTTTTCTTGAAATTTGCACTCAAATTCAACCCACAGTATCAGTCACAGACTATTTTCCACAATAGGAAATGGTCAGGCATAATCTCTGGATAACCCAAGAATAGTCTTATATTTTGTATGCCTAACTAACATACATGAAACTGCCCCTGAATAAAATCAGAGTTCAGGCTTATGCAAATGTAACATGCAAGCAATGCACAGCATTGTTATAAATATACATACATAGTTCATTCCAATATTTCATCTCAATGTTTCTTTGATCACTTCCTCACAATGTCTTGTTTGTTCAATTTATATTTCTACTTGGCATTTGGTGCAAACCCCCAAAGATAAGATACATCTGTCCTTTAGTCAAAAATCTTGGCATTTTTACCTTAACTCAATCACAAAATGATTGGTTGAAAATTACCTTGTTTATTAGCAGGATTTCCTCATAATAAAACATTTCATTTCCAAACTTTTGAATGTGACATGAGGTGTATCAACTCAGTAGTGACATATCAAAGCTTAAGGAGGACCTATAAACACCCTGATCCATGTGAGGGAAGGAAGAGCTAATTGGAAGTCAGCTTCCCTGTGATTATCAGCTTGTTTATGGGGAGGGAGGACTCCTCTGAATGGCACTGTAAATTCATCCCTGATTATGGTGTTAAAACCAGAGCTCATTTCCACAAGCTCCCCTAAAACTCCCCCACCTAATCCATTTTGTTTAGTTACAAAGGGTTGTGTACTGTTTTCAGAGACTGACAGTTTTCTGTGCTCTGATTTTCTCCAGTTTCAAGAAAAATTAATCAGTTGCACCAGACAGTTGTCAGATTCCACTTCCCTCGTGGCAGAAAGCACACATATTCATTGTCTGCTATAAGAATAAATTTTAGTAATCTTTCCCCATGTCAATATGAATATTAGACTGACCCAATTAATATGAAATGCTTCTATGCTGCTGGAACAGACAGTGCTACAGAAAGAGCCATTTGTGCAACCTGTTCATGATTATGGGCCATAAGGACACAAAGATGGCACACACATTTGTGGACCATCTGAATTCTTATACGGAAAGGGGCGGGGGAAGGGGGAGCGGCGTGACGTGAGCTTGACTGTCGTGGGTCATGTTTTTTAATCCAGAGTATTGGACATGTAACACAGCAACAAGAGCTGATCATTTTGTTTAATCACCTTTTGGATCTTTGCCAGATGGTCTCTATTGAGAGCGCTGCAAACAGAGAGAGATGAACTGCATCTAACACGCCACCAGAGCTTTCCCGTAAATGTCTGAGAACTGATTCCAACAAGAATTTAGTCTCAGAGCAGAAAGGGATACATTTAAAAACTATGTGCATTAACTATACTTTTCCCCATAGAATCCTCACTTGGCATGAATAATTTACCCACTCTTATGCTAATGGGATCATGAAAGTATCCCTCTGTCTTTAGTGCAGCTATTCTCAGCTTTCAGTAATTACCCCACCCAGTGAAAATAACATGGCTTCTGCATTGAACGGCCGACTAGTACCTGACAATTAGAAAGATCATGGCTGACAGTGGAGGGGGTCCAGGACTGGACAGAGAAACCCTTGTACCCCAAGGAAGAGCACCGACATAAAGTGACATGGTTGTGGGAGAGAGCACATGGGGAAGGAAAGCAGGGAAAAAGGCGAGAAGAAAAACTGTGCATTGTCAAGCTTTTCTTTCCTGGACTTGTTATCAAGATTTTACTTAAGTAAAAGTATGTTCCTCTTTATAAGTGTAAAACACATTCATGACAAGATTAGCTTTGAAGAAAAAAAAAATGATATCTTAGAAAAAGAATTAGTTACCTTTAAAGTACATCTGTGTTAAGTATTTATTTTATCAGAATTTCTAAAAAATCTAAGTAGTGGGAAATCCTCTGCATCTTGCTTTTTGGAGGGAAAAGAGGATTACAAAAAACAAAAACACAAAAAAACCACCCCAAAACATACACAAAAAAGAACCCCCATTCTCGACCTCTGTCCTCAAAACTCCATGTTAGGTAGTTCACTGTGTAAAAATGATCAGGCTAAAACATCTGGGAAAGAAAGCTATGAAACAGCAGGGAACGTG
The DNA here is from genome assembly GCF_987537825.1 of Furipterus horrens. Classification (NCBI taxonomy): domain Eukaryota; kingdom Metazoa; phylum Chordata; class Mammalia; order Chiroptera; family Furipteridae; genus Furipterus; species Furipterus horrens. Next base: position 144,235,987 of record NW_028327173.1, read on the forward strand.
GCTGGTTTATTGTTTATCTTTTGTTTATGAGGCAGTATTCAAGTTTAATTACTACTCTAAATTAAACTCTAACTGGCACCAGGAGACATCCCTTTACATGACTAAGTTAAAAAAAAAATCTAGAAATCCCAACTCTGGGTTTTTCAAGTAAGTTGATACATATAGGAAGAAATTACTCAAAATTAACAGCAATTACAGAAAGCTTTTAAGCATTTATGGGCATCATTACATGCTCCTAGAGCATTTATTTATTAGACGAGTTTCATTTTATTTCTAATGGTTACTATTTTACAAAGTCCTGAGAAAATCAACAGAAATTATTGGCATGTTTGCTGATGCTTAAAGGATGATATACTTTTTGAAATTCTTTTTCTTAGGGAGGGAATGAAAATGCAACATACATATTCTATATACAAGAACTTCTATGGCAATGCTCAGTTATCAATGACATTATCAGAGAATTTTTTGATACAATTAAAAGAACAGAAAGAAAAAGAAATGTCATTGCACTTATTGTAATAGTAAGTGACCAGTTTTGGATGAACTTAGCTCTAGGAAAAATAAAAGTTAAAAGCAACTAGCAAAAGATTATGCCAGATGGCATCTGTCATATTGTATTTAGGATTATTTTAAAGAGACTGCCGCCACTATGAAAACATTCCATTGACAGAGTTTTCCTCGACTGAATAAAAAATTCTAGTAGAACATATTCAGGACCCACCATAAACGAGTTATAGAGATTTTCCCCCCTCCCTGAAATATGTAACTGGAATATTTTGGTGGAGAAGAATACTATTTCATAATGATGGCATGCATTATGAACTCAAACATGTACTATTTTAGATGCTTGCTTATCTATATATACTTATATCCAATATAAAGGGGATATTTTTAGGTTTCAACACCATGATTACTAAAGAACTGAATAATAAGTAAATAAATATCTAGAGACAGAATTCTAGTCTCATTGCCTGGGTGACAGATAAGGACATCAATGGAGAGGTTTGGCAGGTGACAGAGTTGCGAGGAACTACACTGGCTTGCACAGTCCTGTGTCCTGAAAGACCAGACATATAGATGCTAGAAGGCGAATGTATTTAGGTTAAACTGGATCTGGCAACAGCATGGTTAACGTGCGTGTGGTGTACAGTGTGAGCTCAGCAGTTACTGGGCCAACTGTCTCGGTATTTCTGGGAATCCTGCCTATTCACAGTGCAGGGATTGTTCAATTGCTGCAAAATGTACAAAATGAATTTTACAAAAATGAATTGTAAGGAAGGCCCCATTACAACGATTTTACAGCAAAGATGTCAACATCAATTTTTCTTTCATGCATAGCTAATGATTAAAACAGCATATTCCATTTGCCTAAGACAATTCATTTCATATTGGCACATCAAAATATTGAAATACAAAGTTATCTTTACTCTACCCTTTTTATTCATTGCTGCTGAACCCATACCATTGTTCAACCCAGGAAAAATAAAACAAACTTGGCACGAAATACTTAAAACAAAGGTTCATCAATATTCTCCAATTTGTCAACATCTCAATTACAGCACTGGAAAAAATGTAAATTTCATGTGCTCTAAACACTGAGGGGTCTATTCTCTTGCCAATTCACATGCGTAACTCCCATCAGCGTTAATGGGAGTTACACAAACCCATCAATAATAATAATACTTGTACATATATTGTGCCTTTCATCTAAGGCTCTCAAAGTGCTCTGTGAACAAGGGGGCTGCTTCCTAGTCTTTACTCTGGCAAAATACACAATGAAATACAAAGCAGCTTTTGACTCAGCAGGTACAGAATTAGGGACCCCAAGCCTTATTATCCAGCCCCATTTTACTGGTGGAAAGCCAGATACAAAGAGGGCCAGTTACTTCCTCAGAGCCACTGGTCTGCACCCTAATTCTATCCCTGAAAAACCAGATTTTTTTCATTCTAAAATGACTAACAAGACAAATTCTCTCCCTTTGGATACTTTTAACAACAACAACAACAAAATCAGAATGAATAAAAAGTCTGGTTCATATTTATATAGTTTACTGCTAGTCATGTGCTGTTTGAAAGATACAATAGTCAGGTTTTACATTTTACCAAGTTTGTTTCTTACAAGATTTTAAAAATCTGATTTTTTCCCTCCTTTCAGTTTGTTACACAAACACTAAGGAGGAAAAGATGACCTTTCACCTGTGTAACTGTAGCTCTTTCACTATCAAGTCATAAAATGAGGTATTTTTACGTTCCAAAGTAAAAATTTTTATATAAATCATTTTGGTAAAAATATTCACAAAAATTATAAAGCAACATAAATGCATGTATTGTTTTATAGCATATGGCTATTAAAGTTTAATTTAAAATGTGTATGAAAACACTGTATTTAGTACAATTCATTCCTATTTTTTCTGTTTATCATAATTTATTTTGAAACTGAATCATTTTACAGTTTTCCATATGCCTTTTGTGCTAATAAATTCTGAAAACGTAATAAAACTCTTTTCTAAACTACAAACTTGGTTTCCAATGTAATGTTATAACATATTTAATACTAAGAACATAAATTTCCCTCTTAGGTTTTCCATTATACATCAACCCTAAGATTTAACCTAGGATAAGCATATGTGATCAGTCAATATCTCTGTTGACTTTGCCCTGAAGCAGATAATTAATCTTTCCTACAGAAAGCTACTCTGGACAATTTGGTGGGACAAAATATCAAAATGTCTTGAAAACATGTTTGAAAGAGTAATATGGGTACAAGTATGACATAACACACTTGAGTCTGGCCTTCAAAATTTAGAGTCTACTGTAGAAAAAAAAAAAACGAAAAAAACAAAATACCCTTTAACATGTGTTTTGGAACCACTGATGTGGGAAGGCAGGTAAGAAATTCTCCATGCCTCAAACATTCTCCCTTTTGTAAGAATCATAACCATTCTGTCCCTTACATTTTAATACAGTAAAAGGACTGACTTCCCAGTACTCATTCACATAAACTACCATGTACATTCTTTAATCCCACAGAGATACGATTAAAGGAACAAAATCCTTACAGGGATCAAATCCTTCAACATTCGATAAGTGGGTGCAACTACCCACAACACAGAGGTCTGTGCGTATTGTTTTTACCAGTGTATCAGTCTCAGAGGTTTTCTCTTTCTTGACAAAAACAGCAACAACAACAAAACTAACCAAAATGACAAAACCCCATGCCTTGCTCATAGCCACAACTACTCCCTGCCCCAAACCCCAGAGTCTTCTCTCTACCCCCTCCCCTCATCTCTGGTCTCTTCCTGCTATCTCCCTTGCCATAACTCAAGCAACCCAACAGAACCAGTCAGTTTTAAATTTCAGTTGGGACCTTGGTGACCTGTTAATGAATCTACAGAGAGGAGAAAAACTCACAGTGTTGAGTTATGCCTGGTGTTGCTAGCTGACTTGGAGTCAGAAATGCTTGAAGCGTTAACGTAATTGCAAGAATGTGAAAAATGAAGCGCTGAGCTCCTGAGCAAAGTGAAAGGTCAAAGCGAGCCTCACACACAAGTCTTTGGAAGATAGCCTCATTAGACCATTAAGTCTGCTTCTTCTTTCCCCCTCTTTGTACAGTGTTTAGGATATTTTGGTTTTTATTAATAGACACATTTTGTCCTTTATGTCTCAGCAGTTGGGGTGGTAGGGAGGGTAGTCATAGGAAGCTTTCCAGATTTAAGCATGTTGAGAAGTTGGTCCATCACCAGGATACGGAACTACAATTAAGCCACTGCATTGCAGATCCATTGAATTTATGTACATGTCAACTTGAAAATGCCTTATAGTTTAGTTGTCTTATATACAATCCAACTGATCTAATAAAAACAGTATATAAAGCCTCAATAAGTACGACTCACAAGTTCTTCCACAGTGAATCTCACAGTATTCATTTCTGTGTCAGTTGCAACTTGCATAAACCTAGATTCTAATTTGGACCCATTCAAGTTAATAGCATCTTAGACAGGACATTTTCCTAGACTCTTCTAGAATACCAGAATCCAAAATCCATGGCCAGAAACTTGGAAGAGTGAAGGCACTCACCCTACATCAACCACCCTCTTTTAAATGGCATATATGCCTACAGTTCAAGCTGATACACTGTCCTCTACTTGGAAGACTAATACTCAAATACTGTGGCCATAAACACAGTCATAACAGAGATGAAATAGACCTAGGAGATTAGACACCATCTAATGCAAAATATTAAAAAGTAAAATCTATACACTTTTCTGGCCCACATTCAGTAATGTATCTTCTTTTAAATTACCATTTTAGCCATAGAAGAGTCATCCCTACCAATACAGCATATAATTGCTCTATGTGCAGTAGGTGAGTTTTTAAACAGTAAAATTTACTCCAAATTATACTAAGCTTCCTTATGATCTGCATTTCACATCCTCCTTGCCCTCTGATTATTCTAATTTTTAGGACTTGTAACAAAAGTCACCTTTTCTGCTGAGTGGAAGCAAATAACCTTCTAAGAATTTCAAAATCCATCTTCTCAAGATAAGAGTCCATATAAAATTTGTGCAGTACTTCTGGAGCTAAAAAGAACAGATTTCTGCATCTTCTGTGCTTTAGAGGCATTATTGCTCGATTACAGAGAACTCTTATAGTGGGCATTACAAACAAAATCTAGTGTTTATAGTATAATTAAAACCACTGCACATAACCACAGAGGAGCTCTGTCATTATATTTACTCACACACACAAAATGTAGATAACCAAATTTATAAAAGAACTGGCAGAACTAATCCATTGTTAGTGTAATGCCTACTTAAAGACTACACATCTCTCACTTTGATTTTTTTTAAGTAACTTAAGTTTTTTTGAAAGAGGGAATATGGTCTCCCTAAGTAGCAGTTGTGCTCCCTAACCTGCCATCCTCCTACTTACAGGGAGGCAGATGCACTGACGTCATAAAATACTGAAGTATTTTTGTCACGCCTACTTTTCACAAGGAAAATGCTTGACCTTTTACCTTGCTCACTGCTGTTGTCTCCACTCTGGGAAGCATGACCCCCACTGGAGGGTCCCGGGGTGCCTGCTGAGTGGGTAGAGGTTGCATCATCATGATCTCGCCAAGATGCAGGATTCTGATGTCAAAATTCCAAGAAATTTTTCCACAGTTACCATTTCAGCCATAAATGAGGAGCCAAGAAGAAAGGTGTGGAAAGAGACAAAATGTGTACATATTAGTATTTGTGGAACTAGGCATCTATAGATGACATGCTACAAGTATGTCGTCTTTTCAGCAATAGGTACCAAAAAAAAAAAAAAAAAAAAAACTCTAGAACCTTGATGAGGTGATGGTTACATCAGTGTGTACATTTGTTAAAGCAAATTGATACAGACACTTAAAACTGGTGAATTTTAACTAAACACAAATTATGCCTTAATAAAGTTAATTTTTAAACTTAGAAAAAAGCTTACTTAAAGACCTAAAAGTCATCTCTCCTCTTGCCATCTTAATTAGAGAGCATTCTTCCACAAAATAGATTCCAGAGCTCTTGGTTTCTAACTACTGCAGAACATTAACATCTACAAAGCTCAGTGACTCTCTTAAAAAAAAATTCCTGCCTCAAGAATGTATGAGATAGCTCTTTCTTTGCACCTTCCAAATACATTGCCCTAAAACAGCCTGGCTGAACTCTCAAAATCGTCTTCAATTGATTATACCACCAAAAGACACAGTGGTATTAATCACTGCATCAATGTCTAATAAATAATCAGTTCTACTTTGACTTGCACAAACAACGACAAAAATGACTGTCAGCTATCTAAGAAAACTGATAGGACTTTCACGCAAGCTCCATGGAAGCTTTAAGTTCACAGAGCAGTGCCTCTTTCCTGGAAGAACTACTTGTTCAAAGGGCAAGCGAGGCAAACTGAGAGTTATAGCTCATGCTACTTTGCTGAGCGTATTCTTCTTCTGTTCCTCCTCCCTTTTCCTGATCATTCCCAATACTCTGCTGTTGCTTAAAGGAAAACAGGAATTCTAATGTACAGGAAGGACTTTATCAGCACCACATGAAGGCAGGCAAGAGATGGAATTTCCTCTGGCAGAAGCAGAGAGTAGGAACAGCATATGAAATACACCAGCCTTAAGGCCACAGCTGTACACTTGTCACCTGTATGCAATGATTTCAACTAAGCCCACACCCTACAGGCAGGTAAATTCTTGGGCGTGGGGGAGGGGGGAAGATTTTGGGGGTAAAAAGGTTTTTAAAAACAACATCAATCTCTCAAAGTACACTACTGCTTCTTGCAATATTTGGTAAGGCTTCAGACAGACCAACATGTCTGTAGGGAACAGGCAAACATCTTAACCATCTGAAAGCAATCTTGCAATGTTGTCATTATATATAGTTTATCCAGGAAAAAAAAATCAGTCTATCATTTTCCTCAACCTCAACTCTATGATGTACATATAGAACATAAAATTTACCACAATAACACTTAAAAACCAGGTGAGACAAAACAGGGGACTATTCTTATTTGGAACAACAGCCGAAAAAGCTTTCTTTTTTCTCCTGTACAGATCTGCTACAAACTGATTGTAAATTATTATTTAGCATTTGTGATAGATGACAAAATGACCCAAAGCTCTGTAGATAAGCGACATCTATATCCAAGAATGCTACCGGCACTGCCATCAGGTATGCGACTGACTGAAAGTGAAAACCCCAAGCAGAAATGCTGTGACTGTAAGTACCACACAGGTAAAAATCCCTAAAGTAAAGATATGTTCTAGAAAGTAGATTAAGGAATGAAGTTGCACAGACTAAAATGAAAACCAAGGATTCCTGCTACCTATATTAAAACAAAGTTGTGCCTGCAATCTCTCTTTTACATCTCAGTTAGAAGCCACTCCAATAGTTTCAACCTATAGGCAAACAGAATATAGGGGCCGTTCAAGCTTTTCAGCCTCTTCATGTCAGCTGTTTGCCGGATGGTAATCAGATAAAGAGCAAGAAGAATTACGTGGGGAAAAAAAAAACAAAAAAGGAAAGAGAACCAATAGCATGGTGTGAGTTTAGTCCTGCAACACTGGCTAGAGGCTCCTTTTAGACAATGCAATAGCTGCAACACATTCACCTACGCTAAACTTTTCAGTGTACACAGCAAGTGATATTAATTTTATGCACGGCAGGCTTTTTATTAAGCCGCCTACTATAAAAGCTCCTTACCCCTCATGAAAATTACAATAATTAACCACTAACACCTCAACTATGTTTTAAGGCAAATGTCATCCAATAGCTATTACATAAGTGTTCAAATGAAGCCAGAGTGGGGTTTTCTGATTGGGCACTGTAGTGATTTGAAGGGATCGCCCAGAAAGACTTCCTGCAACTGAAAGTACTGGTTTGTCCCTATCAGTCAAACCTGTGCTGAGTTTAGAGTCAGACCTCATTAATTTATAATTTGATTTATTTCTTTCAATGGCTTTCCAGAGGAGGTGTTTTCTAAAATAAAAGAATAAAAGTAAGCCACATAAGCAAATACTACTTTAAGAGCAGCTGGTTCCTCCAAACAAGTTGGGTCTTAGGTTTTCAGCCCAGATTTGAGATTGGCTCCAGTTCACTAATCCCCTTGCCCGTGTCTCTTCCCTCTTTTCTCCCTCAGATGTGTATTTCCATAGACTGTCTCAAGTATTATGGACTAGTTTGAGAGACTGACACAAACTAAGCAGGACTATGATATTCACCCAACCTGAAAGTAGGAAAAACAGATAAATTCTTCTGGAGTTTCAAGGCTGAGGAGTCACCCCAAACTTGTCTGTATTCAGCTACACCATGGGGACTCGATCATATACCAAGACAAATATTGATAATCTCATCAATGAAAAATTGCCATATCTTTGATCACAAAAACTATAACTTACATAGTCAGATACAATATAATCCCATAACACCATTTTTTCCTTAAATTGAAATAGTTGTTTATATCACAACTCCTTTCTTCTTCTTTTCCCTCCCTAGATAGTTTCCAAGTTTACATCCTTCAAGAGTAATGGCCTGGCTTTCTGCCAATTTACATGCAGAAGTTTAGTGAATCTTGAAGCCAAAGTGGCATATGAAAGCATGTAAAACACATGACGTATGAAGAAAAATAAAGAGAAATGCTCTCTGTGTGCATGCATGTGTGTGAGTATTCAGGTATATGCATTCCACAATATATATCCTGTTCTTCAGCCAAAAGTATCACAAAGACACCCCAGGGCAAGGAGTGATCGTGTTTCTATTCCCAGTTGCTTTAATAATTGGGAGTCAAATATGGTACTCTTCTTGCTCTCATGTAATTGCGTGAAAGAGCGGTGTTAGCAGGAGAAAAGCAGTGAATACTGAGTGGAGCACAAGAGAAGGAGATGGAAAATAGATACAAGAAGCTAGGTCTCCAGGGGCAGTATTTTCTATTTGCTGGGCTATGGACTCACAGCTGATAATGCAAGTTGTAATTAATATAAAAGCAGGAGACAAGACAGGGAGAGCTTGTAGGAGCGGGGCCACAGGAGATCACTCTGCTGCTCTCCTCTGTTTCTCATTTACACACAGCTTTCCCTAGAAAACACAATTCTGCCAGTGTTTTCTCCCTTGAAAGTTAAAAAAAAATTGATTTAGCACCATCATTGAATTTTGCTAAATCTAGGAAAGAGTGGAGAGAGGACAAGAGTCTCCGGGCACAGGAAGCAAATCATATGTGCACCTCTTTTGTTAAGGCTGAAGATATGGTGGGAATTGTAACATTTTAAACCATTATGGCATTTCTGTGCCTATAGGGTATTCTTTAATAAGTCCTGGTGAATTGGTGATATTTCCATATTTAAATGATTCCACACAGCTCATGGTTCTTCTATCCAAAGAGACAAGGTAGTAAATGTATGAGGGTTTCTAAATAAATTCAAAACTGAGTGGGGAAGTAAAATGTTATTAGGCTTCAAGAAAGAATAAAACAGCCATACTACACACAAGTTTTATCTAAAATAATCTGAAACTCACCTCAGACCCAAAATGGGGATGTGATTCCATGGATGTGGTTAAGAGAGAGAGCATTAGATTGGAATAAAGACTCTGGCATGCCCCCTCTAACTGATCATGTAAACTTAAGTGAGTGACACCCTTCATTTTCCTGGAACTTCTTTCCTTTATCTCTTTCAAATTGAGAAGTTAGGCAAGATAATTCCTTAGGTCACTTTCACCTCTTATTTCTAGTATTAAAAATACTTCAAAATAGCGTTTGATTTTCTAGAACCTACACAATAAAAACATGATATACAACAGTCAAAAGTTACATATGAACTTGGAAAATACAGTAAAGTAATTCAGAATATGTGCTCATAGGTAGAAAGTAATAGTATACATACATAAAGGTATTTTAATCAGCAAATGGAGTGACTCGATATGTTTAAACAACAAAGGCTTGTGTGCTAATATCAGTACACATAATTAATACTGTTAACGTATTTCCTATGCCTCTTCAATGTGTTAACTCTTAATTGACATTATGCAAAAATTATTTTTAAAAAATAAGATGAGAACTCCTATCATAAGGTAGTCAAGCCTTTAAAATGTCAATTGTAAGGTATGAAAATGTCGAAAATTTCAGTCTGTTATTCTAAAGTTGACATAAGAACTCTGGAGGAGTGTGTGTGTTTTCAGACATGCACTTGATCTTTAAAATGGGAACAGAGCTGGGTCTTTCCTTGTCTCCTCCCCTCTATTAAGCTTTGGGAATTAATATGTGAGCAGCTCTCACAGAAGTGGCAAGTACTCTTTGCAAATGATTCCTCCACTTAATGGAGCAACTTTTAGAGAAGATAGAAATTTCTTGTGTTGTTGGTTTAATGTCCTATTATAATGTCTCCTATAGTTTTGAATTGTATGTATATTCCATAGACTATCAGTCTGAAAAAAAAAAAAACATGAATTTTGAAAAATATTGCAATTTAAATCTGATAGTGAATGCTTGTGGCTGTCAAGTGCATCTTTGTTTAATTTCATCTCATCACAGTTACACTGACAACATATTCTAACTGCACAACCTCAGTGATTTAAGTAATATAATTATTCAAGATGGGAAATTGACAGCAAAGCTATCAACCACTAGAAACTAAGCAACAACAATAACAGAAAACCCATGCCCTCAGCCATGTCTGCCTGAGTTGGTGAAGAGAGCTGAGAGGCAGAACTTTCCTGGAACAGACCCCCAGAGGGCTTAGGTAACTAACACACTGTAAGGCCTAATCTTAACACTAGAAAGAAGAAACTATTTGATAAAATAAATCATTCAAATGAAAATATTATCAAATCTCGTATTTCCCCTTTGGTATTCTATAGATAGGTCTCCTCTCCTCACTGCCTACTCCCTCTAATTTGCCAGGTAATAAAAAAATTATCTAAAGGTACTTGCTCATATTCCGTCAGGAACAAGGTTCTGAGGATTCTCCCTTCTAACCTAACCCATTTCTTAAAACTATAATGACATAAATAAACTTGACATATTTAGAGATGCAAAAGAAACCAATAGCATACCTTCATTTTAAATTATAGCTTTCAACATAAAAATTAAAATATTTTTTCTTTTATTTGTCATATTATCAGAGCCAGTCAATTTTAAGACATTTTTCATGAATCGTTAATAAGTAGAGTCGTATTTTCTTTCCTTTACTTAATTTGTTGGGAAAAAAATGTAGTTCCGTAAGAACATTAATTAAGAATAACAATATAACTGTACACACTTTAGGCAAATACAGCTAAGCTCAAAGAATGTATTTCAAACAAATACGTTTCCTTGTCTAAACTTGATCTAAAGATATGTAATATCTTTATATGTAAATATAAAGACACATTTCATTCATGTGCACCAGATCTAAAGACTTGACCTAAAATTATGTGGATATTGCCTATTATTCAGAAATACTACAAACTAGAAAACGCATGATTATTCCACAAGAGTTTTCAATTTGAAACTTTTTTTTAAAGAGTTGGTTTCTTGACATATTTACTTTAACCATGATAAATCTGAATGTCTGGGAAACTTAACATGAACTGCAGCTGAAAACTAGAATTCTATTTTCTTTTACCATCATAGTTTTTTATCTCCCCAATATTCTAAAGAATACTCAAATAGCTGTTTTCTACCTATAGCGATTACGCTTATGAGTATAACATAAGAAACATTATAATATTGAAAACATAAGCATTCATTATGAACTTACTAAACAAAATAAAAATAGTAGCTAATGTTGCAAACTGTATTTTTTATTTAATTCCAAGCTTCTTTGTATCATTATGTCCATCTTGTAAATGTCAATAATAAATGAACAAACTCAGTATCTTTACCGAATGTAACATGGAAGGTAAGATGTTATAGTTGCCTTCTTTTAATGCATTCATGTTGTATCAGATTTATTTATATAAAATTATGGAATGTGAAATCAGCATGACAACAGCCTGATTTACTAAGTAATTGAATATAATATAAAACTCATTCTCAAAAGTCTGCCAAAAATCTTGCTTTCAAGGTATTTATAACAATTACTTTTATTCATTTCTATTTTCAAAATTTTTAAGAAAATTGAAAGCTATTCCAGTACCTAATAGTTTGCCTCTGATGCTTCTCTGTCTGCTTTCTGCTACACAGAATTACGTACTTATTCTTTTCTCTTTCACTCTCTCCTTGCCAGCTCCCTTCCTTAAACACACACACACACACACACACACATACGAGCTTGATTCCACTTAATAAGGATAGAGGTGTATGTGTTTTGGGGGTGTCAAACAGCTGTCACAAACTGTCACCTCCACAAGAGAAACCTTGGCACACAACAAATTAAACTATACTTCTTTTTTAGCTGTCATTATTCATAGCCAATAAGTTAAAATGTTCTCAGCATTTCATGTGCAAATAAAACCATGAGGAAGCACAGTGGATCAGAACAGTGGGCCAACAGATAAAACAGAGAAAACAACACACTCTCGGTCCTTCTGAAGTGGCTCATCATCACCCCTGCACCAGTGTGCACCAAATGAGATCCAGCCCGGGGCAATGTATTAAATATGCATATCAAAGCAAATGAAAAAATAAACCTGGAGATTCAAATTGGGCACATTTACATGCTGAAAATGTCCCACTTGGACCACTTTTCAGGTAGTGGTTCTGTGGTATTTTCCCTTTTTTGTGGCTGGGGGGTTGAGAGAGATCCTGCTTGTGGAAGAGGCTGAGGCATGAGAATTCGCTTTGTAGATGGAGGCCTGGAAATGAACACAGTCAATATACCTCTGGTACGAAAGTGTTGGAAATGGTGAAATCTCTCCATGTCTGTGGCAAACCTCGCCATTTTCTACTCCTTGTGCTAGTGGAACAAATTACTGCTTCCTTTCCAAACAAATAGCAGGGGGCTAAAGACAGAATATTATAGTTCAGATCCCTATGAAATAAAAGGCTTTAAATTCTGATGCCCAATGAAGTGGCAAGCCCTCATGGGTTCAAAATAAATCAGTTGTCATTGCCATATCTACTTGATTGGGGGCCTGACAGAGGAGCAACACATGTTACAGTTGACTCTTTTTTCCAAAAATGGTGGTTATTAAGTTATTAAAGCATTCTCCTCTTAGGTACAACTTCCTTCTTGAGTGTAATTTAAATATTACAATAGTTCCATAAATTGGTCTTGTCTATCAGAGAATACTCTAAACAGTCTATATTATCTTATCTCTTTTATGTAAACATCAGCATGTTCTAGTTCTATACATCCACTTGAAAAGCAGTTGCCAAGAAACTGTTCTAGAAAACCAGGTAGTCAAGACTCCTAAAAATGTCACGAGAAAAGCTGTTTGGCTGCAGACAACTGTGAACCTCTCATTCCACAAACCAGGTAACAAGATTCCTTCCCATTTCCCCAATAACGTAAAATGCACATGGATTTAGAAACAGGAAGCAATGAAAAATGAAAATAATAACAACAACAACAACAAATATTCCTAAGGTAGCGTCATGCCTCGCGGACCATAATCACACATCTCAAAGCTACATATCAGCAAATGAACTTTCCATTGTTGCTGCTACACTCTTTGGATTTCAGTTAACACACTCAGTATAGAAAACAGCTTCCGAAGTTTCCCCCCATAGTGATGAGAAAAGTTAGAGTACAGCAGATAGGCACAGGATCTTTCAATGGCATAGCATTTATACTTTGTCAGAACTAGATATCCAGGACCAAGATTTTCTTTTCTTTTCCTTTTTAAACTTTTGTCCTTAGACTGTCTTTCCATACAGCACAAAGGCTGCATATTTTCAAAATTTTTGGTGGTGGGATGGAGGATGGAGAACCTCACTGAACGTTTATTCTTAAGGCATCTCAAACCATTCCTCTTTACACTCAGCAATATGAATGGTGGTGCTGGTGGTGGTGGTGGAGGTGGCAGTGGTGGTGATGGTAATACAAACTGCCTTCAAGCCTCAATGCCTGTTTAACTCCACAGAGTGTTAAATTAATATTTCAGCCACCAAGTTATTAGACTACAGCCTATATCATTTAAGTTGTGTGCTCAAATGAATGCAATCTATAGACAACCAGGCTTGAGTTCCTATAAATACACTGCTGTTCACACCCACTCCTTAACCTCACCACTCTTGCCTTTCCTACCAGCTGCAATCCTTTTTCTCTTTGCTTCTTTTTCAAATTTTCAGTCTCACTACATATGCTTTTTTTTTTTAAGCATCAGACTTACTAGATCAGTTCCAAAATAGGACTAAAAACAGAGAGAATAGCAAGAAATCCCTCCCTGGCCTGACATCCACAGTCTTTCCTTACTACACTTTCTGTCCTCATTCACCAACTGTTAAAGCGTTAAAATTTCAACCACTAACCTATGGTTACTCAATCACAATTCCCTTCAGCTTTCTGCAATACATTGTTAATAACTGTTTCATCAAGGTTACTGTCTTTTATTATGAAGATGTGTCAGGCATTTGGCAATAAGTCCATATTCTGGCAATAAGTTTCTATAGAGCAAAATCTCTGAGAATTGTAAAAGTGTTTGCTCCTTTTATTTCAAGTACACTGCAACAGTGGCAATAATTCTCAGGACTGTCATCTCTGTGAGAGACAGACAAATCAGCCCCCTTCCCCATTTCTCTCTTTTCCTTCAGCCTTCTCTCCCCCATCCTGTTCAGCTAGCTGTCCTGCCTCTCTCTCCCTGCTGCACCGACTGCACGGAGTTGAGAAAGCAGAAAAGGCAGCGGACACCATATCAAACAGACAATTTGCTAACACTCAAGTCACCAAATCCAGGAAACTTTACACATTAAGAGCACACATCACTCCATCAACTCCCTGGTTTTTGGTTCCCGTAAGAAATAAGGAGGGAGCTCTTAGAAAGAGGAAACGAAGAGGAAGGGTATGGCAGAGTTACTAAGAAAGGGAGAACACCTCCAAAGAGATCAATATATTTAAAAAGAAAGCTAAGTCAGTGGGGCTAGATGTTACAAAAGTAAAAAAAAAAAAAAAAAAAAAAAAGAAAGAAAGAAAGAAAGAAAGAAAGAAAAGAAAAGAAATGCTTTACCCAGTGGCCTTAAAAGAATACCAAAGGCTCACAGACTTACATGGTCAGCAAGATTTGTGGAGGAGCCTGAAAGTTCTTCGTGATCTGACTTGGAGCTGCCATCTCTTTCATCAATGACGAGGTCGATGGGCATTTTTCCCTTCAAACAGCTAATGTACCGGTGGCAGAAGTTATCACACAGTTCATGGACCTAGAAGGAGGGTTGTGATGAAGGGTTCAGCTTGGGTTGTGGTTGTTATTGTTTTGTTTCATTTTTTTAAAGGGAAAAATATCAGGTTGCAAGGTTACATTTGGAAAGAGCAACAGTTCGATGTCTTCCAAACCAAGACTAATTAATGGGTGTAATAGTTGAAGTTGAGGAAACAATAGAGCAATTGTTGCAGCAGATACTATTCTCCAGAGACTTCCCTAAGCAACAAGTTACAATGAAGAGAGAAGAAACAGGACTGGAAATAACTGGGTTTAGACTGGAAGTCCAGGGAGGAAAATCCGATTTGATGATAACATCAAAATGTTAGAACGCTGGAACTGGGAACAGCATTAGCATTTGCGATTCAATAAGCTAGGAGGTTTGCATGTTTCCAGGGGAAAGTGATTGAGCTGCAGAGCAATGTAAAGGCACCCCAGCATGGATGATTCCCTCTGCTTGCACCTAATGCACGCTTAGAGCCGAGGGTGAGCTGAGCTAATAGAGACACAAGCAGGCTGACTGTCCAGTAATACAAATGGTTTGCTGCATTTCAAAATAATCCTGAATGCCTGGGGAAATAAAGGGTGGGGGGCTACTTTAAAAGGCGGGGCTGTCTAATTCACCCATCCTCTGAGGCCCTGGGTGGAGGAGCAATTTTAAGGAAGAACTTGGTACTGTGTTGCTCAAAATCTTCAGGTGTTCAATCCCTCAGACTGGAGATTTGTTTGAAAACATCCCAACACAACTAGGAGAGGGAAGTCTACCGGAGAGCCGGGAGTGTCATTTCCTGCTTACCTTTTCTAGCTCCAAAAGATGAAACCTTAGGACTTGTATTGCTTGTATCATCTGAAAGAAAAGTTCAAAGCGTGGAGTTCAGACTGGGACCTGGGGGTGGAGAACTGGGCTGGCGGGAAGAAACAGGCGAGTGACCACGCAAAACCCACCCTTGAAGAAATAGTCAGAAAAGCCAAGTGATTGCTGATCAGCTCTGCCTCACCGGCCACGGGCTAGGAATCTCACTCAATTTGAGCTGAAGCATTTAATATCTTTGCTCCTGGTGTTCTGTATGCTATTTGTAAGGACGGCTTTCCTAGGGCCAGGCCTGCTTTCTCCGTCTGAGCCCTCTTTAACCGTCCCCTTCCTCGACCTCAGGCCAATTTTTTTTTTTTTAAGTCGCTTCTCAGGAGAGAGAGAGCTTTTTAGAACCGCACACCCAGCGAAATCCGTCCTTGCTAAAGAAGGAAATACTCAAGATGAATGGTGAAGCAGGGCCTTTGAAAGCGGATTTAAGTACTTTTAATATTGAAATCGTGCAAATTAGCAAAAGAATCGCACCTAAAAGTGGCCTGCGCTGGCCTGCCCCTCACTCCCCACCCCCCCACCCCCACCCCCGTATTCCCCAGCCCGCCTCTGCCGAGCCTAACTTCTTTTGGGTTAGCTGCCGGGGGTTTCAAACGCCTGCCCCAGCAAACAGAGGAAATAACTCACTGCTCTCACTCCCGGGGCCAAAACCTGGGACTAGTCCCCTCCTCGCGCGCTCGGCGCTGCGTCCCCGCTGGCTGCCTCCCCGGGCTCGGCTCTACCGGACGTCCATCCCGCCCCTCACTGCCATCTCCCTGGCAGGGGTTCTAAACTAGTCCCTTCCTCCCAGTCCCACTGGAGCTTCAAAGGAAGGCTCTGCTCAAACTCCTCGGAGCTCCGCGAGAAAGTGGATGCTTCTGGGCTAGAGAGGGGGCCCAGACTGGAGAAAGACAAGAAACAGTGAGCCTTACCAAATTGTCCAGCTCTGGATTTGAGGAAAAAAGTGGCTTTTCGGCACGAACCTATAAGAAGCAGCGCAAGTCAGCATGAATTATCACTCCATTTGAAAAACAAAAACAAAAAACCAACTCTGTCACTAGTATGTGAGTGGGGATGGTGGAGGAACGGACAGTGACAGAGGAGAGGAGCTTTGGTAAAATACTGCATGAAACAAGCTAGTGCCTTAAATTAGTGGGGTCAGCTGAAAAATATCCAGGGCCTTCTGGTCCTGGCCCACTAAGGGGTCCCTGGAACCGCTGAACTGTAGCCGGGAACTGAGGGCCGTGCTCTGTTCCCGAGTACTCTCTTATTTTGTCGTCCAAGGGGGCCATGGCTCTCAGCCTTCCTCAACTCTGCGCCCGGCGCGGACCGCCCGGAGAGGCGCCCAGCTTCCTTCCCTCCAGGGCACTCTCGGGTCCCTAACAGCCCCTGTCCCCAATCCTTGTTCAAGTAGCTGCAGGCAGGGGAAAAGGCCAAGCCCCAGATTAGGAGTAGGTCAATTTTAATTTGAGGGTCGAGCCCCTGTATTCCTGGCTGGGGGGAAAAACAAACACCCATATTTATCTCCGCTTCCAATTCGCCTCCAGGCTCAGGGATGGGGAGGAGGCGTAGAGCGCGGACTGGGCCGGAGGAACAGATCGGGTGTCCCTGCCTTTTCCTCCTCTTTCAAGTAAAGCTCAGAGGGAAGGGGAGGGGGGTGATGGGGCTGCCGAAGGGTGAGTGGGTCAAGAAGGTTGGACCTGCTTGGCGAAGACCGCGATGTCCTCGTTGAAGGAGTCGGAGGAGCAGACGTCTCCGCCGGCCACTCCGGGTTCCCGGGGAGTGCAGGTCGCCAGCTCGCACTTCTCAAAGACCAGAGCTAACAGAGGAAACAACGGGTGCCTAACGGGCAGCGCCAAGCAGAGACACACACACGAAGACGGGGTGCAGAGGGGAAGGAGCAAGAACTGTAATCAACAAGTTTGGAGGGATCGGATTCCTTCTTTAATACAACAGGCACGCATCACACTTTACAATCCTTCCTCAGCCAGCCTAGCCTGGGCCAGAAACAGAAAGGAAAAACG
The DNA here is from genome assembly GCF_987537825.1 of Furipterus horrens. NCBI lineage: Eukaryota > Metazoa > Chordata > Mammalia > Chiroptera > Furipteridae > Furipterus > Furipterus horrens. The sequence continues at coordinate 144,253,644 of NW_028327173.1, forward strand.
GCCTGGCTCTTTTTCCCTCAGCTCAGGAGTCCCTCGGATCTGCTGGGGGAAGCCTCTGGCCCCTTTAGCCCGCCAAGTAAAAAGAGCCTCAGTTGGAACGTAATGAAACGTCTAAGAAGCTCAGGCAGTCTGGAGCCTGGAGTGGATCCAGACCCACTCCCCACGCTACAGAGGCCGCCGCACCAACCCCCGAGACCCAGCCCTGACCTCCCAAGAAAGGAACACTCTGTGAAATAAAAAATTGCCTTGACCACGCTTTTTAGCGGGCATTTCAGCCAAAGGCTTCACCTTCATACACACCCGAGCTGATATTTCCTAAATCGGAGAGGGCTCTTCTAACCCCTCTACCTCCTTGCCTTATAAACTTGGTTTGCTCTACTTCCAGTAAAGCCCAAGTGTGGGGGCCAAAATAATAGAAATCTTAAACGCCCAAAAGCTTCTTTCCAAAGACACATTTCTCCAGTAGGCAAAAATAAATAAATCGAGTGTTAAAACTTGGAAGTGTTGCGTGCGCTTCTGCCCTTTGTGTTCCTCCGGGCGGTTTAGCTACACTCCGGGATGCTTGCGGCCTCTGGCTTCAGGCTCAGTTGCTGTTGACGGGCTGTCCCCTCCCCTCGGTATCCCGCAGTCCTCCCCACCTACCCTCAACTGGGAGAGCCCCGAGGGGTACGCGTTTGGACTGTGCAGTCACATCCCTCCCGAGTGCTCTCAGAATATAAAATAATTTCCAGCCAGCTCCCTCACTACCCCCCACCACCACCAAGAGCCGCTTTTTGCAAGCAGCAGCCCCTTCCACCCGGCTGCACTTCAAGGTCTGCCCCCTTTATTTACAGAGAATTAAGAAGTGGGTGATTAGGACTTCCTGGCCGACAGAAGCAGCCCTGATCCCCAGCTCAAGCTGTATTTAGTGGCTCCCAGACTCTCGGTAGGAAACACAAGAGAAAAGAAAAAGTTGCTCCTCAACGGCAGGAAACTTTCTCCTTCGTCAAGGCCTCTGTTAGGGCGCATGGAAGGACCAGCTCTGTGTCCTTTGGCCAGGAATCCCGCTCTTGGGGAGAAGGCCCTGGCAAGATTCTGAAGACTCAGTCACTCCGGAGTGACAGGGCCGTAGGGGTAGAGGAAGCCCTACCTTCTGAGGACTTACACTCAAGGAGCCGAAGAACAGGCTCCCTGCACTGTCCTTTCTTAAGGCAAACGGTCCCCCCTTATCCAAGCAGAAGTAACTCCCCACTTAGTCGCCCATTCCCTCAATCCCCCCCCCCCCAAGACAAACACACACTCGAACTCACACTGACACAAAGTATGCCGGGTCGGGGGTGGGGGTGGGGGTTACCCATAGATCGCGTCCTTGTCCCGCTTCAAGGCGTCGTTGACAGCGGATCCCATGCTGGCTGGCATGACATTGGGGTGCGGGGCGTGCGCGCCGTAGTGCTGCGTGGCGTGGAGCGGCGGCCCGTGGTTCAGGTGGTGAACCGGTGGGATCGGCCGCGGCGCGTGAGGATCTCCGTACATGGAAGCAGGCACCCCTACTCCGTCCATCCCGCCGTAATGGGGCAGCTCATCGTACTGTCGGAGCCCAGCAAAGGGGAGAGGGGCGCAGGAGGTGAGAGAGAGCAAGGAAAGCGGGGGGAGAATAGAAAAAGAAGCAAGGAGAACGAGCAAGAAGAGAAGTGGGAAAGGAGTAGAGATGAGAGAGGGAGAACAACCCGAAAGGAAGGTGAGAGAGGAGGGGGGAGGCGGGGGGGGGTGAGAGAGAGACAGAGAGACAGCGAGAAAGACGGAGAGAAGGAGAGAGAGAAATAAAAATAAAAACAAAGTCAGAAAGGAGAAAAGTACCACCGAGCACGAGTTGAACACACGGAAACCAAACCAGCCGAAACAACAGAGTTGAAAGTTGGGGAAAATGTCTTTAAATTTTAAAATGAAAAAGTCTGAGCCGTGAGCAGCGTTTAGAGTAGGGAGAGGGGGCGGTGAGGCCGGGGACCCAGGGGGAGCCGGGAGGTCCCGCTCGGGCCGGAGGCAGCAGAACCGCAGCGAGCCGACCGAGGGAGAAGTGGAGTTAGTGCGAGGAGGAAGCCCCGGATCCCACCCCTAACCCCCCTCCGCCTCCTCCAGAGGATCCAATAAATCAAAAGGCGAAATGAAACAAAATAAAGAGAAGAAAAACGTTAATAATCAAGTCGGGAACGCCGAGGACAAGGGAAGACTGGGGCCAGTGCCTCCCCGGGGGCAGGGAGCGGAGGGTGGGGGTGGGGGGGAATAACGTGAAAGTTACCAGAAACATTATTTAGCAGCTGATTCCCTGTGTCCTTGTCAATTTCAGAGACAAAACAAGCAGCCCAGGCTAGTCTAGGCGGCGGCGCAGCGGCTGCGGCAGCGCGGCCCCAGCGGCGGCCCCGGCGGCGGCTCCTACGCAGCCGGTGCCCGCCCAGAGCCGCGGGAGCAGCGGCGGCAGCGGCGGCAGCAGGAGAACCGGGGGGATCGCGCTCCTGGGGTAAAAGCTGGAGCGAGGCGAAAGCGTGTAACAATTGCACACGCACACACACACCACTCACACGCACTCGCCGCCCGCCCGCTCGCACAGCGCTGGAACACGCGCGTCCAGACACGCACACACGCACGCACACACACTCGCACACACGCAGAGGCACGGAGGGGGGGGAAAAGAAGCCGATGAATAATTTTGCTGCTATTTTTTAAAATACTGGCCGCCATCATCAAGCAGCGAGCAGCAGCATCAGCGGTGAAGGGAGAGGAAGCATCGGGACAGGCCCCTCTTAGGAGAGGATTTATATCTAGGTAAGTGTTGGAGATTTAAACCTACCCTTTGCGCCATCAGTCTGCGCTCCAATAAACTCCTGGATGTGTCGTATATTTAATATCCCAGTCCGGATAAGAAAGTGATCTAGGCTGAAGATTCCTTTTTTTTTTTTTTTTTTTCTGTCCAAACCAAGGAAACTTCTCCCAATTCTCCAATATGTTATTTTTTTAGGGAAGGAAAAAAAAAAAAAAAAAAAAAAAAAAAAGCCCAGGCAATACAACGAAGAGTTTTTTTTTTTTCTGTGATATTTCTTCTTTTTCTCTTTTTTCCTCTTCTTTCTCCTCCTCCTGATCTTCCTCCTCCTCCACCTCCTCCTCCTCCCCCTCCCCTCCTCCTCCTCTTCGGTCCTCCTTTCCCCCTCTTTCTCTTCTCTTCCCCTCAGTTGGAGAAAAAAAAAAAAAAGGAAAAGAAGAAAAAAAAATTGTCAAGCCCCCGAACTGAAGGTTACGAGCGGCCCGTCAGCAGCCCACATGTAACCGAACTGTCGTGTTTCATGGCTTTTTGCCACTCCAGCTGTCAATCAAAGCCCGGAATGTCAAGGTAGTGAATGAATGATGGTTGATGATGATGAAGAGGAGGAATCTTTCAGACCCGTTTTTTTTTTTTTCTTCCAGTAAAACTCCGCGAGGGGTTTCTGCTTCTTGAATTTTCCTCCCCCTCCCCCTTCTCTTAGCTTTGCCCCCGCGGTATCTATAATATGCTCCTCTCTCTTTAAAGTATCGGTCAAAGAAAGCAGGGGTTGGGGGATCAAGAAAAAAAAGAACAGTTTGCAAAAATTGGACTTTCTTCCCCCCCTTTCCTGGTAGGTATTTTGTCTCTCCCTCGCTCGCTCGCTCGCTCGCTCTCACTCGTGCTCGCTCTCTCGCGCTCGCTCTCTCACGCTCTCTTTCTCTCTCTGGGAGATGAGTGAGTGTCAGTAGGTGTTGGCAGGTTGGCTGCTGCCTGGCTTATAGAAGAGCCTCAGTTTGGCGGCGCGGGTCGGCGGCGGGAGAACGAAATGACGGAACCCGGAAGTCGTGGTGGCCATAGCCCGTCGTACGGCGGAGACACATCCCGGGAGTGGGGAGCGGGAGCGAGGAGGAGCGCGCCGCGCCGAGCCTCTGATATGCTGCGAGTGCGGTCGGACTGCCCAGGCTGGGGGGGCGGGGGGACGGGAGTGGGGAGGGGAGGCAGGAGCCGAGCAAACCCGAGCAAATCAGCAAGCCTGCTCCTCCGCGGGGACGGCTGGGGGTGGGAGAGGGGGGAGAGAGGAGAGGGAGAAAGAGTGTTTATGTACGCGCGCGCGGGCGCGCGCGCGTGAGAGAGGAAAGGGAGAGAGAGAGCGAGAGAGAGAATATGAAGAGGACAGGGAGAGCGCAGAGAGGAAAACTGCAGAAAACCACAGGGAAAGTACGGTACAGGCTCAGATCTTTTAATTTTTTTAAAAGAGAAACTTACTTCTAGTTTATTTTCCCATCACTCCGGGCTCTTGGTGCCTAACGGGGTCGTGTTGGGGACGTTGGGCATGGCGCTCTTGCTTTTGTTCCTTTTAATTCCGCGGGCCCCTACTCCTCTGCCAGCCGAAGGCTTTCTGCTAATATCCAAGAGCAGCAGGCTCTGTAGACGGTACCACCGCCGGACTTGAGGGTTTTGTTTTGTTTTTTTTTTCCTTTTTTTCTTTCTTTTCAAGTGGTACTTTCTTCCCTGTGCAGATCCAGGACCTTTGTCAACATTCATTTTTTCCAGGACAAGAGGAAACCAGCTTAACTCAGAGAGCAGTTTCTCCCAGCGTTGTTGCGGACATGGGCCACCCTGGAGAGCCTTTGGGGGCCTCGGCGGAATCGGGTGGGAGGAAATGGGGAAGGAGTCGTTTAGGTGTTTGATGTTTGATTTCGCCAAGGGGTGTGTGTGTGTGTGTGTGTGTGTGTGTGTGTGTGTGTGTGTGTGTGTGTGTGTGTGTGTGTGTGTGTGTATGTGTGTGTCCGCGCGCTTGCCTTTAAACGGGATCTCACTTAGAGCCGGAGAGCACGGGAGAAAGAGAGGGAGAGAGGATATCAAGCGAGGAGGGTTGGCCGACACTCCCCGCCCAGCTTTGTTGTAGTTACAGGGGGCGCAGAGGCTTCGGCGGGGTAACGACAGCTAATGGCTGTGTTAATTACACTGCGCAGTTTGTGGGACCGGGAAGATAGGTTTGCCTCGGAATGAACTTTTCCAAAAAGGAAAAGGAGGAGAGTGCAGGAAAGGCAAGGTAACTATCCCAAATCATTTGTGTAAAAAGTAGTTCTGTCCGGAGTCTCGCCCAATCGCTGGCCGTAGCTGCGCCCAGCCCGAGCTGCACCTCCGCGCCTTGGTTTTCCAGGCGGCAGTGCGTCAATCACCCCGAGCCCGAGATGGGGGCGGAGCTACGGTCACTTAGCGCGCGGAACTCTGCAGACCCCGCCGCCTCTAAGGCTACCAGCAGCCCAACAGCCTGGCCTTGCGCTTGGAGCGAGCCTTCTTCCCAAGTCCTCATTCTCGCCTGCGTTTATGGTCCCCCGCCCAGAGAATCAGGAACAGAGTGTTCCTCAACAGCCTCCTCCCTCTCCAACTTTGAACCCATTCTGGAGAGTAGAAACTAGTACATATTCCGCGCGGCTTTGACCTGACTTCCCGGGGTGGGGGTGGGGAGTGGAGGACGCAGTGAGAATAAAGTGTGTGTGTGTGTGTGTGTGTGTGTGTGTGTGTGTGTGTGTGTGTGTGAGAGAGAGAGAGAGAAGGGCGGAATGGGCTATTGATTTATAGTTTATTTATTTATTTATTTTTGCCCCTTTCGGGCTACACTCAACTGGGCTTAGATCGCAGCCTGCAGACTCCAAGCGGAGTCAGAGAAATTTGGCCCCATTTTAATAGGGCTGGGGAATGAACTCCGGAGGTCAATAAAGCCCTCCAAAAATGATGAATGATTGAGCACCTGTGATGATGATAGTGATTACCAGAGCAATTAAACAGTTTGATTAAATGAGCCATCATAACAATGATGTCTGCGGGAAATCGGCCCTCACTTATAAAGATAGTGAGGAAGGCCTGGCAGAAGCGAGGGTGGTGCGACGCCAGGGAGCGGGGCTGCGGACGGCGAGGTATTTCCCAGTGTTGCCTGAAAAGGAATGGCCGGGCACGCGGAGCTCTGGGCAGGAGAATTATCCCAGGTTTTCAGCCACATTTGTGCCGGGCTTCAAGCCTGCAAGAGCCTACGGGTATGAAACCTGCAAGCTGGGGGAAGGGTTCTTCCCCCTCCACCTCCTTTTTTTTTTTTTTTTTCCCCTAGAAGAAACTCCAAGATTAAAAGCATCCTTATTTGTTACTGAGTTTCTCGTCGACATAAGAAAAAGGTGAGTAACAAAGAAAAGAAGACGCAAAGGAGGAGAAAAAGTTGGCTTCCAGAATTTTATTTCAAGCGATAGTTAACGCAAATGCAGTTTTGCCAGGGCGGGAAGGATGAGGGGCAAAAACCAATCTGGTCTCTGCGGAGCGTTTTCGACTTTGCAAAGAGGTCTTGATATTGGTGGATCCAAGTTTCCTTTGCAGCGCCGCTATCTGAAAAGTTTATACTCAGTTTTCAGTTTTAATTCTTCTGTTTTTCAGCCTTGCGTATTTATTGTCGCCAATGGGATTATTGTTGTTTAATTCTTTTTTAAAAAAGAAACTCAATTTCCTTGATAAATGCTCCTTTTGTAAAGAATAACTTCGAACTGAACCTCTGCATCGCAGAGTTTACAGATTCAGCCGTTGCTACCTTCTGCTGCTTCTACTACTTTTTTTCTCAAAGTAGTAACTGTAGAGTTAGGAGCCCTACAGCCTCTATTTAGAAAAACTGATTAAGTTTTTTTTTTTTTTTTAAGACCTGTTTCTTCTGAGGCAATGCATCAGAGTAAAAACGATTCAGACCAATAGATGATTTCTATGTTTTCAAACAGTTGTTAAGCTAATAATGGGTTGATTACTCCGTGATAATCTTGGGTTTTACAAAAAAAAAAAAAAGTTGACACTATTTTCATGTGTTTTCATCCTTTGGGAGATGCAGAAGGTGTTTTAACCTGGAAAATCCTTTCTCTCTGTCTCTCTCTCATATTCTGTAACTTCTTTTCCATTTTATTGAATACATTAAAGCAAACAACAGGGACAACCTGGTTTGATGTAGGAAGGAGAGAAAAAGGACATGTTAAGATACTGTTAAAGAAATAAAAAACCATCTTTAACTCCAAAGGCGTTAGTTAAGAAGTGTGAGAGTGTTAAAAGTAACACCCTACTGGAGGAAATCTATGGCATTTAAAAATTCACCAATTGCCTAAAGGGAGAACCCCGAATTTCTTGAAAGTTAAAGATATTTCACTTACCTAGTTGCATGTTATTTATGAAACTGTTGGTTTTAAATAGCATCACAGTGAGGGGGAGTACACACAAGATCAAGTTGGAGGTGATTCAAGGTGTCGGTTCTTGGTCAGTCTGATTCATTCCAAGGACTATTACTTTTAATCACCAACTTGCTGATGTTTTTATACAGAGAGCTGAAAAACACTTAAGAACTTCCTGGTCTCCCTCCACTGTCAATACTGCAGTCCGATAGAAGCGTTTGCCGCGTAGTAGGGTGCAAGCACTTTCTGATTTCTAGCCTGATATTACGTTGCTGATGCTTGGTCCTCAGCGTCCCCACCCTTGGCCAGGCTGCGATGCTCATCTGCTCTCCAACATTTGGGGTGAAGAAAAAGTAGGTGGGGCAGGCCTCGGAGACAAGCGTGAGATGGGGGGTCACAGGAGGCAGCACACACCTCCGTCAACAGTCAGCTTCTTTTGACCAGGCTGGAAATGGTTTTAACAGGCGGTAAAATTTCATCTTTCGGTGTCAAATTGGGGTCATTTTGGGGTTAGAGTTCTCAGTATCCGAGAGGAGCTGTCCAGCTGCGTGGGGACTCATTAACTGCAAAAGATCTGTTTCAGTAAAAACAATTCAAAGACAATCAGAAGGCTAAAGACCCTCTACAAATCGCATTTTACAAGTGCCCCAAAACAAATATGGATGCTGAAACCTATTTCTTCAAAATCCCAAACCGGCTACTTAGTTCTAGAGTGTGTGTGGGGGGTGGGGTGGGGGGCTGCATTAAAAAAGAGAAAAAAGAGGTGAAAGGGAGTGGACCTTCATTGGGTAGGGAGGGGTGAGTGGGAGGGAGAATTGGGCCTCTCAAATTTAAGAGTCTGTTTTTAATCACTTCATTCTTATTGAAGCATCCCCAAGATTTTTGAGAACTGCTTTTTTTCTATTTTTCCTTTTCTTTTTGGTCTCAAAGTGGAATCCTATTATAGATAAGTCAAATTTTTAAAAGAATAATTGAATCTCACCATATTTACTTAATGTAGAAGGCATTGGCTTTATGGAGAGTATTTAATTTCAAATGACTTTCATGAACCCAGACTCTATTTTTAGATGAATTTGTCCACTTTCCTTAAGAAGACTGTGTGCCTGTCTCTCACCTTTTTTTCCCCTAGAAAGTTGTAGGTCCTCAGCATAGTTAATGTAAAATTCCTCAGAAGTGTGGTCCGAAGTGTTAGTTGATCTGTGTATTTAAATTTCTAGATTTAAATCCATTTTGTCAGCTTACAACAGTTAGAACAATTGATGCCTTGCTAGAGGAGCAAATAAATCTAACAATCTTATTTGTAACTTTAGTTAATGTTTTGAATTGAGGTATTTTGGATTAAGCAGATTTAGGGGGACTATGAGGTTAATTTTTCATTTGTGGAGGTTCTGTTTGCTAATTTGGAAGAAAGATATTAATTATTACTTTGATTCAAAGAAATTCGTTCAGGTAAAAGGCAAGTGCATTTTAAAATGAGAAGCTAGGTGGAGATGCCAGGGGTTTTAGAATAAAACCAAATCAATACTTTAGAGTATTATTTGAAAGCTTTCTTTCTTACTGACCTGATCTAGTAAAAAATATCAAAATATTTTATCCTTTCTCTCTGCTTGGACTCCACTTCTGTCACTAGGTCTTCTTTTTTCATCTGCGTCACTGTCCTTTGGGTTCTGAGTGCAGTGAACTTCTGTTGTCTAGCTTTTTTCTCCAAGTTTTCTAGAGTATTTATAAATGGTTATTCGAGGAGCCTGATTGTCACCTTGCAGAAATAGCCCTGTGCCCAGCTTCTCTGGGACAAAGGCAGAGAGGCTCTCTTCTGCTCCAGACCTGCTGGCTGACAGTTGGAATTTTTGATATATATTTTATTTGGTGTTTCCAATAATGTGTTTGCCTCTCCCTCCTCACCCCCTTGCAGCCATCTACTTTTTAAAAATCTCTTTTCTAGAAACCTAGCTCATCATTGTGAACTGTTTTTTTTGACCTTCCCTCCAGCATAACCAGCAGCTCAGAAAGTTGGACTAGGAAGAACTCCACTTCTTTACCTGTTAACTTTACACACTCTCTACCTAATTCGTATTTAGAGAGGAAAGGGGACCTCTGTTTGTTTGTTTTTTGGTCTTTTCTGCACTTAGGCTTTCTACCGTATACCTCCCATTCCCCCCAAAATAGCAATAGAACACCCCACAATTTATCTTCCTAAATAAGATAAAGTGGAATCATTGCACCTTCTTTACTTTTACTCTCTTATTTCTTATTTCTTCCAATTTTAGTTGCTTCACTATCTCGCAGAAGGCAAGTATTTCAATAAATAGCCCTCTAGCGCTATCTGGCGGGACTCCAAACGCGACGTGCGCTCGCTCCTGAAGTCTGGTTCCTTCCCGCGCTTCCTTCTTTCTTTCCTTCCTTCCTTCCTTCCTTCCTTCCTTCCTTCCTTCCTTCCTTCCTTCCTTCCTTCCTTCCTTCCTTCCTTCCTTCCTCCCTTCCTTCCTACCTCCTTTCCTTCTTTCCTCCCTCCCTTTCTTCTTTTCTTCCTTCCTTTCTCTTTTTCCCTTTTTCCCTCTTCCTTCTTTCTCCTGTCTCTCCCGTTATCTTGATCCGGTCCCCCTTTTTCTTCTTCCTGCTGATCCTTCTCTAGTTTTACCCTCCCTTTCTGCGCCAACGGCTTAGAACGGACGGGTCAAAGGCTGATACCAGTGCAACTGATACTCTTTAGGGCTCCCACCTTCACCCAGCGTGAGTCGCTCAAATCTATTGCCTTTGATTAGCATCTTAAATGTTTATGAACGTGTCGCTTTCAGCTTCAGTGTCTCAACTGGCGGTGGTATGGAGGGGATTAAAACGGTATTTGTGAAGTTTGTAGGAAAGAAATCAGACTCTGGAATCCCGGCTAGAGTCCAGTTGAGTTTTACGTCCAGAGACCGAGTCTCAGTGCGAGTTTGAGGAAAGGTCGGGGCTACACAGGTGTGGGAACAGTACCGCGGGCCACCCGACCTTCGGGAGAGAGCTGGAGTGGGCGCACCTGCCTTCCCCACGACCCCTCGGGTCCCTCCCGCGGGGGTCTGTACATCACAACGGACTGCTCGAGTTTCTGTCCTGAGCCTGTCCTGAATACCTTTTTCTTTTAAAATATGAACTAGCTTTATCCTCTCTTGCTTTCCCACCCCAGCCACCACTAACACGTCAAATTTGGAGATGGGTGAGAAAAAATGGGAGTATGAAATCTCTGGAAAACCCCACAGGGCAAAGAGGAAAGAGCCAACAGGCAGGGACTATGGAACGCACGCGTGAGAATGCGGTATTCACCAGCATCCAAGCTCTTTTCTCGCTGAGATTTGTTTTCTTATTTGTGGCTTAAAAAGAATAACAACAGCAGCAAAAACAAACAGACACCCCGTAAACCCTCAAGGGTATGTGGGGAGCAGTACAGGGGGATGGGGCAAAAGAGAAATTCAACTTCACTAGGTGTTTCAGATTCTCTCTCTCTCTCTCTCTCTCTCTCTCTCTCTCTCTCTCTCTCTCTCTCTCTCACACACACACACACACGCACGCACACGCACCACTCTGAGCCTTAGAGAACTCTCCAGTCCTCCCTTTGAACACATTTCTTCCATCTAGTTCTTGAAACAGAAAAAGATATGGAGCATGAGGCCCAGAGGAGAATTGGACTCTTGCAACTTTATTTTTGCAGACTTTAAAATTTAGTTCTGACCTTGCAAAGTAAAAGTGAGGACCATATCGCAGATACAGACCCAGTCAGTGACTATTTGGAGTGAGGGGACTTAAGTCTTGCAATATCTGTGATCACCAGACAGAGACCCCTTCCTAATTCTGAAATCCTCCCTACTACCCCCAGTCTCAAAAATAGAACAGAAAGAAGTGGGATGAAGGATGGCACAAACACTGGTTCTGTTCCCTGAGAATCTCACCACTACCCCCACACTGAAGGAGGAAAGCACAGTTCAAGTGTAATTAATTGAGAACTGTTATTGGGTCATCATTAGCCAAGGTGCAAATAATTGCAGCCCATTTTTACTTAAAGCTGACCAGCCTCAGAGTGATAAATCGATTAGGAATATTAAAATGATGTATCAAAACATCAATGTCGATTATTTGAAATATTGTAGTCGAATTTTTTATTGCTTCATCAGTTAAGTGTCTGAAAGTGCAGTGTTCAAACATATATTTATGTTGTCAATACTGTCAGAACTGTCAGTTTCACTATTCTGGATTTGCACTGCACTTCAAATTTACTTATTTACATAAAATGCCCACCGTAGGATTCCTCCACCCCCACCCCATCTCTGTCTTTCCTCCCATCTCTGGAAAATCTGTGTCAGTTTCTTCAAAGGATTCAGCAATCTTTGCCTAAGCTAAAGTGTGCACTGCCTCTTTTACTCATTTTTCTACATCGGATTACAGGTCTTTTTCACCATTTATAACTTCCAAAGGGAGCCTTTCTCCCTTCATCTCAACTCTGCCTACTCCAACCTCTTCTCCAAAATGGTATTGTACCACTTGGAAAGGCTCAGGTTTAAATATCCACATCTCAGCTCAAATTAAGTCAGTTTGGTAGAGAAACAAAAACCGGACTTCAGGGTACCTCCTCGGCCACATTCCTGTAAACCCGGAGGTGTTGCACAGACGCTTTCACACGTGTCAGGGCCCATCATCAAATTACCTGGAAGATTGAAATCTTCCCGGGGAAATTAACTTGGAAATATAATTACTTTTCCTTTCTTTTTCCTTAAAAGCCGGTATAGGAGAAAAAGAAATAATACATATAAACGAAAGGTTTTGTACTGTTGAAACCTTTGAACTCAATCAAAAGACACAAGTTGGAAGCAGAATTGACTGGTTTAATTCTACCCATTTTCTCCTGGCACATCAGATCAGAGGCGATCATTTATTTTATGGGGTGGTGGTAAATGGAAAAGTCTGATAGAAAACTTGAATCCACTGAATTCTAAATTTTAGGATAGGCGCTATCTTAAAAATTACCAAAAAATGAAAGACACTCACTGAAACACAAACATTCCATTGCTCCACATGCTCTGTCTAGACTAACTGAAATTTATAAATTCACATTCTGCCTAATTTTATGTCGTCCCCCCCCCCCCACACACACATACCCTCCGTCCCAGGATTCCCTCCAAGTCTGATAGGAAGGACAAGGCCACTTCTGGATGAGTGTTATGGAAATGGAAATGTGTTTTCATTTCCATAACACTGAAGCATTTTTTATAAACCTTTTAATGTATTTAAATAAATCTTTTTGGACATTAAGAGAAGCTACACATACAACGATAGCTTGGCTTTATGCCTTCAATCCCAGTATTAGAAAATAAAAAGATAACCAGAACCCAGTTGAGAAGGTTGTTCACACCCACCCTTGCCTTTTAGAAAAAAGCAGCAAAAGGAAGTTTCCGGCGCGCATCTGTATGTCCTTGTGTGCACGTTTATAAACATCTCCCAGTTCTTGTTTGCGTGTCACCACCCTCTTGCCACACACTCAAAGGCAGAGGCATACAGGGATCGCCCCCAGAGAGCTGTGTTTACTGCGTTTTTAAAAAATCTCTCCACCACGTATGACAAGTGTTACTTCAGGAAATTCATCAACCTTCTACAGATACTTCCAGATTTGCCGTAATGATCTGCAGAAGAGAACTGCCATCACTTTCACACAACCCAAGGTGTTGCAGGAACTCAGAGAAAAGAGGGAGAGTGGCTGAAACGCTTAATTACCGTGGGGGCGGGGGCGAGTCGGAGGCGAGGACCGAGGGAGGGGGAGTGAGGAAGGCCCCTTACCTGGCCTGTGCGTGGAGAAAGTTCCCAATCCTCTTGGCGAATATTTGAGAATGGTATGGTACCTTTTTTTTTTTTTTAATACTTTTGGGGAGAAGTGATACCCTTGTGTAACAATTAGCTCAGACAATAAAAATAATTGGAAAAATCAGTTGAAATTTCTGAGTTTTTAATTACGTTTAATTTAGTGCTAAGCCGTAAAATTACGAATGCCCCTCAATTAAACACTTCTCTTGTAAAGCGTTTAACAACAATTATTCCTAAATCAGTTTGAATGTGAGTCACAAATGATGCTTTTCCACATCAAAGGGACGTCCTTCGACGTTACCTTTTAGTCATAAGAGGATTAATTCCTATAATTAAAGGGATAAATATGTGCATAAATACATCCCTCTCTTTCTCCCTCTCTCTCTCTCTCTCTCAAAAAAAAAATCACTTTCACTCTGAAACGTGGTCGGCTCCAGTCAGGTAAGAGCTTTTAATTGCCTGCCTTTGCCTGACGCTCCTTTGCTGGCGGGCGACCCGAAACGAGGTGACGCGGGCGCACAGCGCAGACCCCCAGAGAGACACACAGGCGCACAAGTTTACACAGAAACGAACACGGATCAGGCAGGAGGTACAAAGTTCGGGGGCCCAAGACCCCAGCCAATTCCAATGTGATCCTCCCAAGACAGTAACCCACTCCCCACCCTTGCCCCTGCCCAGAGAGAGAGGCGGGAGAGTTTTCTTCCTGTCGTTCCACTAGTACAGAAGAGCGGGGTCCTTGCCCTAAGCCGAAGCTTCAGGCTGACTCTTCGGGCTACAAATAAAAATTGAGCATGACCTTTTAAAACTGTGTGAATATCTCATTTACCTAATGACTTTATGTCACCTAGGAAGAAGGTCAATTTCCTCTTAACCTTTCCCCTGCTGCTGCAGTAAGCATTCTTCCCTAATCAATGGTGGCTGGAATAATCAATTCCCATTTTATGATCGCTGACAAACTCCATTTCTGGGCGGGGTGTCAGCGCGGCGGGGCTCGCTCTGGCCGGGACAGAGGTCTCACTGGGGTACGCCCAGCTCCGCCCGGCGCCAGGGGAAGCTGCTCTCTCTTGCATCGAGTTCAGAGACCTTGGCAAAGTTCCCTCCCCCCTACAGCCGGCAGGACTTCTGAGTTGTCACTAATCCGAACCTGATATTCACCAGAGCTCCCTCGGTCACCACCAACGCTCCCCACGGGTGCTGGGCCCCCCACCCGCCCCTCCTCAGCGTGTTTTCATTTCAAAGTCTGCGGGCAGGGATTGCCCGACCCGAAGGGGTGTGAGTCTGTGTGTGTGTGTGTGTGTGTGTGTGTGTGTGTGTGTGCGCGCGCGCGCGCTTTGGTTCATTTACATTTAAAATTTTATTTTTGCCTTCTTCAGCGTGAATCTCACAGCTCTTTCACTCTGTCTCAGCCCGACTAACTTTGCATAAACAAAGCAACAACAGAAGCTTAGAGTGGGTGGATTCATGTGGATACATGTGGATATGAAGTTAACTGTCAGAGTCTCTGTGTGTGTCTCTTCCCCCTCCCCCTCCCCCTCCCTTTTTCCCCTCCCTCTATCGCTTTTCACTCTTCTGACCTTTCTTCTCCTCCACCTCCCCTCCACAATACCCAGTTATCCTAAAAGATAGGTTTATTAGATGCCACTTTGCCCCCATTTTTAGTTCTCCAGTCAGGAAAATTACTAAGTCAAAGCTATTTTGGAAGTGAATTTGAAGTAAGTTCACTATTTCTTTATCTTTGGAGGACCTAAGTATGAGCCCCTTTCACCTTCCAATCTCTCAGAAAGTAGAAGTTGACTTTTACACACAGAGGACCATGGGGCCCTGGAATTTTGTTCCCCTCATTCCACAAGCTGCTGGTAAGCATCAAACCATCTACAAACTGCTTAGGAAAATCGCTTTTCCTGGAAAAGGGTATACATACCCAGTTTTTCTGGAGATTTCTTATGATGAACCAGCTAGTTAAAAACAAGCCCCAAACAAAACTTTTTATCCTGAGAGTGTTGCCTCAGGTCATGTTGATAGCTTTTGAAAAAGTAATTAAAATGCCCTTCTTAACTCAGAGACTCATGGGCAGACAGTCTGCTAAAACTGGGAGGTCTGTCAAAGAATCAAAACAAAAATGTAACTATTTTACCTTAAAAGGTGGAATAAAGGATAAATCATCTATCCTGGTGAAAAAAGAAAAAAGAAAAGGAAGGAAAGAAGAAAGGAAGGAGAGAGTTAGGGAGGAAGGAAGGAAGGAAGGAGGGAAGGGAGGGAGGGAGGGATGGAGGAAGAGAAAGAAAGAAAAAAAGGAAAGAAGGAAGGAAGGAAGGAAGGAAGAAAAGAAAAAAGAAAAGAAAGAGAAGTGGAGTTTGAATTCAAGGTGAGGCATATCTGGCCAAGACACTCACTGTTCACTCACAATGGCCTCAAGTCCTGTTAATGACAGAGATGGCTGACCCAGTCACCACTCCAGCCTGCCTGAAACAGGACATTCTGTTCTTTCCTGGATCCTGAAGGTGCTAGAGTTGTGACCTCTGAGAGGGGGTGAGAACAAGCCAGGTTCAGGACCTGACCTGGGATGGGGTTGGGCCAAGTTCCCAGTACTGTCACTTCTCTTCTTGCTTCATACCAGGAAGTAAATTTGCAAGTCTAGTTGAATTAGATTCTGGATTTAAATGGGCGTTGAGAGCTGGTCCAGCCCTGAGCTCCAGTTTATAATAGCCTGGCTTGTAAAAGATGTGTTTCACATTCCCAACAACTGAGTTACAGATTTTCTGGGATCACAACTTGTTTGTAGGTCAGGAAGTGCTTGCAGGGGAAGAGTTCTCTGTTATTAAGAGTCCAGAGTAAGACTTTTTATCTCTATTTGACAGAGGAGCCGACAGATTGGGGATGGGCCTCTTGACCTCAGATAATTACTATAGTCTTCTTTCTTAAGCAAATTTAATTCTTGCCCAAGGAATAATTAACTACTTCTGACTACTGTACTCACTTTATGAGAATTTCCTTTCCTTTTCTTATCTTAAGGGCTCACAGGGATTTGGAAGAATATGTTTAATACTAGTGTTTAGTTTCACTTCATGGAAACATCTCATATTCTGCTCACTTCTTCCACAGTCTACTGGAACGCCTTTAGCATAGGCTTGAGCTGTGTTCTAATTCTAGCACATGAACTAGAAAAATGCAATAATCAATTTACTTCCTTTTTTATTCCCCACACTACACACTAGGTTGCTCTTTGGAAAAGAAAAATCTTTTAATTGTGCTTAATATAGAGAGCATGTCAGAAAAAGAGATTTGAGTGATCCCACTGTTTCTTGAAAACGAATGCAAAAGAACCGATGCACCCCTATGTTCATTGTAGCATTATTTACAATAGCTAAGTGCTGGAAATAGCCTGAGTGCCCATCAATAAATGAGTGAATAAAAAAAACTGTGGTACTTTTACCACAGCAGCATACTACGAAGCAGAAAGAAAGAAGGAACTCCTACCCTTTGTGAAAGCATGGATGGAACTGTAGAGTATTACGCTAAGTGAAATAAGCCAGTCAGTGAAAGACAAATACCACATGATCTCACCCATAAGAGGAACTTAATGAACAAAACAAACAAACGAGCAAAATAGAACCAGAGGCATGGAAACAGGAAACAGACTGACAGTGACCAGAGGAGAGTGGGGAGGGGATAACTGGGGAAAGACAGGAAAGGGTCTAATTAAGGGAGATGTATAAAGGACCCATGGACATGGACAACTAGGTGAGCATTGACTGTGGGAGCAGGGGGCGGGAGTGCTGGGCATGGTAGGGGAGAACAACAGGGGAAAAATTGGGACACTGTAATAGAACAACAATTTTTTAAAATGTTGTTCTCTTCCTGTGACTGACTAACAACTTTGTCCCTTCCAGTGTCTCACTGAGTTATAAATCATAATTATATGTCAGGGTATAAACTGTAAGTGTGGGAACAGGAAGAAGGACCACACAGACCACACTAGCTTTTGAAAGGTGACTGAGGTCTCTGCACTAAATGGAAAGACATCTCTTTAAAACATCTCTAAGGAGAAGGTTAAATTGGGTAGGTTCTGGGGCTGTTCCTAATCCCAGGAGGACAAAAAGGGATTCTGGTCTGACAGAAAGGGGCTGGATCTTGGTCCTGTCCTGGGCTAATTGTGTAATCTTAAGTAAACCATTTAACCTCTTTGAACCTCAATAATTTCAAGTATAAAATCAGGATAACTATTTAATGTTACTGGATATCTTCCGTTGGCCCATTCAGATCCACTCTTCACTTATTCCCATCCTGCTCTGTGGTCCTAGTGCTGATTTGGATGGTTTCAGAATGCTCCTTTGGTCCTTGCGTTCTATTGGGTTTTTCCAGAATGAAGAGAGTGAGCTCCAAGTATTGATCATAGCATCTCTGTGGGCTGGCTGCACCCCAGCCACAACTTGAGCAGTTGTCTTCACAGAGCTCTCTCTGGGTTCAGATAACCACTTTCCTCTCCATTACCAGCCTTGGGGCACTGCATTGTGCCTTGTGGCTTCCTAACACCCTGCTCACACGTTTTTAATAGAGTCTCTTTATGAAGCACTCCTTAAATTAGCCTGCTAGGCCCTGACTGATACACCTTATAAACTTGTTTGGAGGATTAAAATAGAATGAGATAATGTATATAAAGCACAGTTCTTTTTTTTTCTTTTTCCATACAGGAAAGTCTTAATAGATAGAACTTTCAGTTATTTCTTAAGCAGTGTTATCTGCTGCAACCTCTTCATTTTATATATGAGGAAATGAAGACCCAGCAGTTAAGGTATGAATTCAGAGTCTTAATTCAATATAGTAACAGCGGTGGGACCAAGTCCCTGGACTAGAAGCTCTCAGTTCACTGTTCTTTCCACAGCAGCTTGTTGAGAAAAACAGATGGGAGAGGAGGGGATTCTTTGTCATAAATGTTGGAAAAAGAGTTAGATATTGGAGTTAGAGGCAGAGGTACAAGAGATAAGCATCTTTCCATGAGGTACTGGATTTGTCTCTGCTAAATTATTGCTGAAACAAAGCATGCTATTGAGATTTGGAATTCAGGGATTTCACTAAGAATAGAATTGGTATGTTACAGGAGAAGCAATGCATGCCTGAGAGGTTAAAAACAAATTTATGAACACATAATTGGAAGTTTTACCAGAAGGCATCATAATGTTTCTGAGACATAGAGGGTATACCAGAATTAATTTTCAAATAAAAACTGATTTTGGGGTTAGCAGTGCAGATTAAATATGAACTTTATAGTTATTTAGAATATGCTACTGTGCTATGGGCTCATATAGAAACTGAAGATCAAATTCCTGCCCACTGACATTCTGCAACTTGATAATACTAAGAATGTCATGGAAATCATTAATTCCTACTTTTATTCAATCATTCAAACAGGTTTTCATTAAGCTTGTAATACTCTCCAGGAACTTTTATGGGTGCTAACATATTAATTAAATATATTTTCTGTATCAATGGGTTCACAGAATGAAACAGAGGTAGGTAGGTGTATGAACAGATTTTTATATAAACAAAGGTAGAAATATGCCTAGATTACTATCAGTGACTTGAAGAGGTTGAGTAGGGTGGGGAGCATTGAGAGAAGAGACTTCCATAGGTCAGAACTGAGTCTCAGCAGAGAAGTCTCCCTCCGTCCAACTACATTGTAGCCTTCCATATCTTTTCAAATTGATGACATCAGTTTATTAATATTTAGTTCTTACTGATATAAATATTAGCAATAAAATAAAAACACACATGAAATACTATATTACACTTGACTCTGACAAGTTGGCTGAGGTATATATGGAAACTTAGAAAAATTTAAATAATGTTTCTTTTGGTGACTAGAGTGTCTGATAGGAAAAAAGGGGTACATTTAAAAGATGATATTTTACACAGACTCCTTGGAAAACATTATGTTAAAAAAAGATTGCTTAAATGTACTTTACCAGTTAGACCTCATTTATATGAGTTAGACAAGGCTTATTTGAGATGTAAACATCTACTTTGAAAAATGAGTTGGGACTCTGCATGGAGAAGAGAGTAGGGCCATTTATTTCAGAAGCCAGGATGCATTTATATACAATTGGACATACTAATAAATATAACACAACTTAAACAGGTTATTTCTACCTATTCATCACAAAGTTGGTCATTTGCATCACAATTGTAGTTGATAAATATGAGGCCTAAGTACAATTTACTTTACCATGGTAATGCTGATAATTACTTGTGTCTCTTTTTTGAATTCCAAACTAAAACATTATATAACTCTATCTTATCATCATTCAAAATGCTCTTGTCCACTGACCTTGATCATTCTCACTTGGTTCACTCTCTTTTTTACCACTCCCTGCCAACATTCATCTTTGTTCATATTGTGTATGTGTGTATCTATCTGCATTTTAGCCATCCACAATTATAGCTATACTTGGAACTTAAAATTACTTTCATGATCTCAGATGCAGATAGTTTTTAAATTTTTTTCTTTCTTTCATTTACCTACCATTCCTTTATATTCTATTAAAACAAACTATTTGTTCTTCACTATGACCCTTATTGTGACCTATGGTATCTTGATCATTTTCTGTCAATTCGTTAGTCACATTTTTATACACTTGAGCTTCCACCCAGTTAAAAATATTAAGAAATGTATCTTCAAACTTGATTTTTTCTTTTAAAAGTAATACATACTCATTAAAGACAATTTGAGAATGTGAGAAGTAGGTAAAAGAAAAACAAAATCACCCATAGCAAAGTATCCAAACCCAGTTGCTGTCAAAGTCTTACTGTTTTTTTTCTATGCATAATTTCTTTTATGTAGTTGTAATTGTACTTTGCATAAAATTTCCACCCTGGTTAAACATTTGAATTCTTTATGACTATATCAGTCTAGATGTCTTCAGTTAAATTATCATAATTCACTTTTCCATTACAATATTATTGAGCACTAATTTATCTATTTTTTCATTTTTATATATAATCCTGTAATAAGCACTTTTGAGCATAAAGGTTTTTCAAAACCCAGGGTGATTGTTTTTTAGAACAGACATAGCTCAAAGAGTATAAATGTATTTAAGTTAACATCCAAAGCCTCTGTTGATTTTTACCTTTTTGTCATGACCTCCATGACAATTTCCATTTTAATCCTTAATCATTTTTTGTTTCTATTTCTGGTTGAATAGTCCATTTTTATAAACATATATTTATTGGGGTAACATTGGTTAATAACATTACATAAATTTCAGGTGTACAATATTATAATGCAACACCCGTATACTCTATTGTGTGCTCACCACCTAAAGTCTAGTCTCCTTTTGTCACCATATATGTGAATAGTCAACTTTTGAGGGAGGATGTCACGGACACATACAATCTATATTTATGCTCTGAACTTCAGTTGGCATCCTGAAGCTAAGGTTACTTTTCAATCCATTTTTGGTAGCAACTCTTTCCTATAACAGTAACTCACTCTCTGTTTTTACTCCCTGTCCTTTTTTCTCCCTTTCCCTTTCCTTTCCTTTCTTCCTTTTCTCCTGTTGCTGAAAACCACTCAGAAGCCTCTAACTACTCTCAACCCTCTCATTCTCAGGTGATTTCGCTACCTTCTTCACTGAAACCAAGAATTTATGGTATGATTTTTCTAATATTTTTTCTGTTATTCCCTGTTCTTTAGTTATAACATTACTCTGTTTTTAAGAATGACTACTATTATCTTTTTACTTTTATATTTAGTAAAATATCTGTTCCATACACAAGCATATATGTAACACATTAGGCTGTCAGAAACTATAATAATGAAAATAATATTTGTGAACTAACCGCATAACTTAAGAAGAGGAACATTGCATACACTCATGTGTTCCTTCCTTTTCACCTTTCTGCTTCTTCTTCCTGTGGGAACTACTATCCTGAATTTTTTTAATAGTTTTTTTTGTGTGTGTGCATGTATCTCTGAACTCTATGAGGTCTATCTGGAGAAAGTCAAGCCATTGTTAATATAATAAGAATGGTTTGTGCAACATCAATGTTACCTGGTAGCCAAGGAGAGTGAACTAGAATGTACTTGTGTGAACAATGATCACTTCACTGTACTAGTCAGTGGGGGCAGTAGAGGCTATTCAGTCAGCATGCGTACTGTGTGGCTGTGGCATTCAAAATGACTTAGCAAATAGAACAACAAATCTTCATCAAATTTTATGTTAAGTTTGAACATTCCTTCACAGAAATTATTTGGATAATTCAGAAGGTCACAGCTATGGGCAACTGGTGATTGGCAGCTTCATCACGACAATGTGCCTGCTCATGCATCACATCTTGTGCAGATATTTTTTGGTGAAACGTCAAATCACCCAGGTGACTCAGCTACGCTACAGCCCAGATTTAGTGCACCATGACTTCTGCCTTATCTCAAAATTAAAGTCACCTTTGAAAGAGAAGAGATTTCAGACTGTTGGTGAGATTCAGGAAAATACAGTGCAGCAGCTGATGGTGTTTGGGAGAACTGTGTGAGGTCCCAAGCTGCCTACTTTGAAGGGGACTAAGGCATCATTGTCTTATGTACAATGTTTCTTTGAGGTGGATGAGCCTCATACACCCTAGGCTCGGTTGGAAGTTGCTCTGTCCAGCAGAGTCTTCATGACCACGGTGGAACAAACTTTTACCCAGGACACTTTATTATGTCAGGGGGAAGGAAGATGTCTGCTCTCTCCAGTGAAGAACAGCAGCTAGACCTTTGTCCCTTATGCCTTTTATTGAGAAGGATACGCGTGGGAGATACAAGATCAAAATTCATAAATCACCAATAGCTTTCAGGAGCCTAGGTTACAATTGATAATAACTGATTACATGTTCCAGTACAATGGATACAATGAATAGTCTGTGCCAGGGTCTATCAAACATCTTGACCCCATACTGGCACTAGGTACAAGGCTTCATATACTCCCTGCTAGAGATTGTTTATACTTAAGTAAGAGACAAGGGAAAGCAGAGCACGTTCTAAAGCATAACAAGTATTCTTTGAATCCAGCTCCCATGGGAACCCTCTGAATGGTTTTCAGGTATGTCTCCTACGCAGCCATTGTTGAGACTTAAAGACAAGCACAGCCAGAATGCCGGTGGCGGGTCATGCTCAGGCCAGAGCTACAATTCCCTAAACCACAAGGAGTGGTTCCCTACATTTCTTGTATCTTCTTCAATAAATGTCTCTGTTTTTCATAGTACATGGCCGGATACCTTCTGGACAGATCTTGTATATATTTTATATAAACTATATCAATCATATACAATATAATAACATAATATATATTATTAATATATATCCTTAACCTCTCCATATTCTATATATTTGTATCATATGTATATATATTCCTAAATAATATATTGTTTCATTTCACTTTTTTTTAATGGTATAACCCAATGTAGTATTTCTAGATTCTTTTTTCATTAAACAGTACATTATTAAGATTAATTTTTTATGTGTAGCTATAGTTCATTCATTTTTTAATTTATGCTTGATATTCATTTGTGTAACTATAACACAATTTATTTATCTTTCCTTTTTTAGGTTGTTACTATTTTTATTGGTGTTGCTATTATATTATAAAGAGTTCCACTATAAGTGTTCTGATATTTGTCTCTTGCTGTTTATGGGCAAATAATTTTCTAGATTTAGAGTATATACCTAGTGTAAATTGTCAGGTTTTTTGGTATACAACTGTTCAGTTTTCCAAGAAAACATGAATTATTTTCCAGTGATTATACCGATTTTTACTCCTGCTAGTTGTATGTAAGATATCGTATTATTCACATCCTCTCTAACACTTGGTAATTTTGTCTTAAAATGTGTTTTGAAAGACAGAAGTTTTAAATTTTATTGTAGTTTAACTTATCATTATTTGCTCTTATGACTTATGCTTTTTGTGTGTCTTGTATAAAATACTCTTTCATATCCTAAAGTTATATTTTGGTAAAATTCTTTAATCAATTTGATTTTTTGTACTTAATTCTTTAACCCACAGGGACTGATTTTTGTGTGTAGGAGTGATGTAAGAATCCATTTTCCTTTTCTCTCTACGCATAGATCACATTTCAACATTATTACCCCAGTGCTCTTTAGTCCATCTCATGTATCAATTTGTCTATAAATTCTTTGGGGCTTCAATGTAGCTAATAGTATAGACTTAGAAAATGACAGTTTGGTTTTCTTTTTTGAATTCTATGACTTTAATACTTTCTTTTTTCTTCTTTCCCTTCTCTTTCACCTCCTTCTCCCTCCTTCCCTATCTCTTCCACCCATTTCTTCTTCATTCAGTCTTATTGCTTTTTCTAGTACCTGATCTTCAGGACAGTGTTGAAAAATAACATTCTTAAATAGTAGCCATCATTATCTCATTCCCAATTTATTGTAAATGAGTGTTTCTAGCATTTCTCCATGAAGAATGCTATTTACAGTAGTTAATTAATAATAATCTCTATCAGATTAAGGACATTTCTTCCCCCTCATGCCTAGTTTTCTAGGTACCTTTTTAAAAGTGAACAACTTTCAATTTTGTTGAGAGGTGTTTCTATAAGTAATAAAATGATAATTTTTTCTTTTACTGTGTTACTGTGGGAAATTTTAATAATTTTTCTATTATTAAACTAGACTTGTGTTTCTGGACTACATCCAAGTTGGTCATGATAATATCTCTATTGTACATAGTTAGGTTTAGGTTATAAATATTTTGCTTAGGATTTTTGAATTTCTAATTAGTGCAAGAGAATGGCCAGTCATTTCCCTTTTTTCTTTTTTCCCTTAAATTTTTAATCATCTTTGTCTAACAAAGATTATATTGGTTTCATATAATAAATTAGAATTAGGGAAGGTTTCTTTACTTTTACTCTCTAGATAAATTGATATATGACTGAAATGATCTGTTTCTTAAACGTTTGAGTTTACTATAAAATACTATTCACTTCTTTTTAAAGGATGATTCTTAATTACTGATAAAGTTTATTATATGACAATTCAGATCTACTACTTCTTTTTAAGTCAGGTTTGGTAAGTTATGATTTTATATGAATTTATCTATATCTTCTAAATATTCAAATTTATTGTATAATAAGTTATATTAGTCTTTCATACTATATCTTAATGTCTGTTGTATCTGTATACATATTCATTATTTTTATTACCAATATTTTATGGCTAATAGGATTGTGTTGTGCTTTTCTACATTTCTTAAGTTGAATGCATAGATGGCACAAATGTCTAGAGAAGGCATCATAGAAAGGTTACTTGAATTCAATCTCCTGCTGTTGCTTTCCTGTTGTCACTAATCTCAGGGATTCTTCTTTTCTTTTTCTTTTTAATCTGTTGATTTTAGAGAGAAGGGGGAAAGAAGAGAGAGGGAGAGAGAGACATCAATTTGCTATTCCACTTATTTATGTGTTCATTGGTTGGTTCTTATATGTGCCCTGACTGGAGATCAAAACTTGGAATCTTGGTGTATTGAGGCAATGCTCTAACCAACTTAGCTACCTGGCCAGGGCCAGAATTTCTTGATATTCTTTCACATATGATTGATTTACAACTGGTCTTGAAATTTTCTTAAAAAAACCAAAAAAACAAAAAAACCCAGCCCTAGCTGGTGTGGTTCAGTGGATTGAGTGCCGGCCTGTGAACCAAAGGGTTGCCAGTTTGATTCCCAGTCAGGGCAGAGGCCTGTGTTGTGGGCCAGGTCCCTGGTTGGGGGTGTGTGAGAGTTAACCACACATTGATGTTTCTCTCCCTCTTTTTCTCCCTCTCTTCTCCTCTCTCTAAAAATAAATAAAATCTTAAAAAAAAATCTAATGATTCCCTTTAAGAATCCCATTTCAACTTGAATTAAACAAAAACTATTAAACTAGAGATATCTATCCAGTATGAGAACATAATTTTTACTTTGAATCAGTTGATTCCTAAATAGCAGATTTTTTGTACACTATGTGCGTTGGTGTGTGTGTGATTATTTTGTCACACTGATGAATAAAATTCACATATATTTGTAAGGTCAACAAAATAGGAATCTATGTTTTATGGTCATTAGTATTAAGAAATATACCACCAATATAATTATTTTCATTCTAGAATTATGAAAATGGAAAGATTGAAAAAGATTTTTTAAGGTACTACAGCAAATTAAAGTAAGAACCTGAATTAATTTACTAATGTGTTCTTAACCTAGATTTTAAAAACTCTCCTCTAAGAATATTGTATGTTTGTATTTAGTCAAAGTGTCTCCATTGTTGTTTCTAGGAGTGATATTGTCTGGATTGACAAAAAGAGCTTCTCACTCAAGGGATGTGAATGCACTCCAGGTGCCTAGGGGCAAGACCACAGCCACAATGGCCACCAATGTTAGTTTATCAAGTCTCAGAATAAGATAACTAAGAAAACTACACGGAAATATATATATCTTTTATACTTCTGGTTCTCTGAAACACCAGAAAAGACATTTTCTTATATACTATTAGGAAATCTATAGCAAGATAAGGCAGTGGCTTAACTTTCTATATCTTAAAATATAAATGGTAGTATTTTTACTTATTTTTTATTTTTCAGAAACTAGAGTTTTTCCATAAAGCTGAGATATGATGTACTTAGATTCTCATGGAGATAAATTAAACAACAATGGGCCACCTTACAGATTAAAATGAATAATGTATTCATTCACACATCTTTTAAGAACCACTTATATGGAAGCCAGAGTGCTCTATGGCTGGGCTGAGAGTCAGCTTGCTTCTAGCCCTGAGACCTGTGTCTGGTTTTTTCTGTGCCTGGCCCTTCAGATAATATCTAAAGATGTCTCCAGATCTGTGGTTCTGCATAATCACATAATCTAGGGTTACAGAGAATTACCTGGTCTCCCTCTCACTGCCTATACAAAAGGATACTGGAACTATAATCCTGAGAGCTCCTGATAAGATTAAATCATGGATAGCTTGGGGCAGATGCAGTGGTAAGGGGAGGGCAGAGAAAGATTGAACTGATTTTGGTACCGTAAAATGTTTATTTTTGATTTTTAGTTGGGGATTACTCATCTTGATAAAATAAGTCACTATCTAGGTTTCTTTGAGCTAAAGCAAACTGGATTTATCCTTCTGATATAGATGCAAATGAAGATTAAAGGCATCACCTTATTTTTAGGTCACACATATCAGGCTAAATCAGTCAGCTAGAAATAGGAACATAAAACCATATAACAAATAATAAAATAATTTTCACTCATGCCATTAGATTAGATGCATACAGTAATCTGTTCATTAAGATGAGGTTATGGCAACAAACTAGAGGCAGCACCCTTGAGGTTGAATTCTATTCTTCCAAAAGCAAAAACAGCACTTTGTGGGCTCTGCTGGTTGTTAAGGAGATTGAACAGATCTTGGAGGATTCACTCTGCATTTTTCCTCCTGTTCTCAGAAAGGTAGACACATTGTGGAGATGTGGCTGAGACACGATTTAGAAAAGGTATGAGGGATTATAGGTTTACATACTTGCATAAACTTGGGCACTGGACAGCTCTGCTCTGAGAATAGGTCTGCTATGATTTAATATGAAAAAGACATGGTGTTTGGCTGTCTCTTTGAATTAGTTAGAATGTGTTCGGCTGCAAGGAACAGAAAACCCAATTCAGACTGATTTAAGCAATAAGGGAAAAAAACTATCCCATGCACAAGAGGCGAGGCAGGCTCCACCTCTCTTTCCCTTCAGTCTTCTGGGCTCTGCCCTTTCTGGTGCTCCATATTTATGCTTAGGCTGGTAGCCAGGTGGACTCAGCAGTTCTGGGCCTCTCTTCCCACAGCAACACAGAGAAAGACAGCCTGTTGCTCTTTCTTTGGATGGCGTTGTTAAAAGATGTGTGTGAAAAAAATAATCTGAGAAGCTCCCAGCAAACTTCCCCTCACATCTCATTTATGGAAGGCTTAACCAGGAGTTTTGAAATAACGACTAGTTAGAGGAAGGGCCCAATCTTGGAGTTGGGAGCAAACATGTTTGTTTACTGTGTTACTGACACAAAATGAGGGAAGCATAGAATAGATTCTGAGAAGATAATGTTTCCATACAATTGAATAGAAACTAGGTGCAACTTCTAGTAGACACTAGGCTTTTGCAATAGCTGTTCCATATTGAGAACGGACTAGTTGCTAAGCAGTGTGCTAAGCACTGCATTCAAATACTCTCATTTAATTCTCATTCTAAGGTAAGAACTATTATTGCACTTGTTTCCCAGATGAGATTAAGCCTTTCAGAGATTAGGCAACTTCCTCTAATTTACACAGTGAATTAGTAGTAGAATCAAGCAGCATAATGCTAGAACGCTTGATCATAATAGTTTTCTATCTCATAGAGCAAAGTTTTCTGATTCATAGCTCAGAGATCAGGATATAATGAATCATTTAATGATGTAGACAATAGTATCCTGTTGAGGGGTTTCCTTTGCGGTTAGTTATGGGTTGTATATGGTAGGGTCTGGTGAATCTAATGTTTGATTTTCAAAATGATAAACTTGGGAAAACGTCATAAACTCTTTCAGACAAAGGACATTTGTTTAAACATACATAAACAATAAGATATCATGGCAGCAAAACTTTTTCCCAGTAATCAAAAACTTAGTTTTCTAAGTAAAAAAATAAAGACTACAAAAGAGATTACTTAGCAATTTAGTAGGTTTTATAAAGGGATCCTATAACCTGGGAGAATATGTGCAATTGAGGGACAGTGAGAAATTTGTAAAAAGAAAACTATGTTGTTGGCTAGATAGGATGCTCTGAGACCTGTGTGCATCCTTTGTGCAGAATCATTTAGTAGATGTGGGGACAACTTTATTGTGTGATGGAAAGCAATAGGTGACCAGTGATCTTTTTTTTTTCTTTAAAAAGTAGTTTTGAAATTGAACATGAGGCAACTTAAGGAAACACACAGCAATTGCATTGTAAATGTTATTAACTGTCTTCCTATTTTAGCTCCTGGCATGAAAATATAAATATTTGAAAATGTTTTCTTTTTCTTTTTTTTTTTTTTTTTTGGCAAAGTAGGGCATTTAATTGTTTGGATGTTCTTAGAAATCTGAGTTGAATCCAGAAGTCAATTTCAAATGAGATGTTCTTTATCCCCCTTTTTTTTTTTTTTTACTATGACACTTTCTATTTGTACCTGAACAGGTTTTGCAAGAAGAAACTCTGCCCATTCTTAGGCAGGTGGCTCCCTGCTCTGCTATTTTGGACCTTCAATCACTAGTGACAAGCCTGCAATCCACAAAGTCCTGGGTGTCTCTTTTAGCTATCATCATCTGAAAGACATCTAAAAGGGGTTTTCAGTGCTTGAGAGTATTAGGTTTCATTTCTTGCATTCCACAATGTAAGTGGAAAAGTTGATCCACGCTGACATGAAGAGCTCAATTCTGCACAAACTTTTTGTTTTTCCACCAGATATAATCCTTTCTTTCTCCATTTTTTTCCTGTAGGGCTCAAGTTCACCTAAAAATTGTTGACTCTTTCCTAGAGACACATACCTCAGCAAAACTAAGCCCATCTTACTGAAATTGACAGTATCCAGCAAAAGCATGGCTATTTTAGTGCTAGAGACACATTTGCAAAATGACTAAACTTGCTAAGTAGCAAAATATAAAGGTAGTGCACAGAGATCAAGAAGAGTCAGCCATCAACAACTCCTGTTGTTTTGTTAAAATAAACTTACCATGCTTTTAAATGAGCATTATTTTAATAAAACAATCTACAAATAAATACAAAACAAAAGGGTAAATATAGAGACATACTGCAAGTAAGCATGCATACCAAAAAGGTAAGTGCAAATTAGATTTGAATATTCATGAGTCACAAATCATTGACAGTTTGAAATAATGCAAAACAGCTTTATAAATGAGGTTAAGGCAAGGGACATCAAAGAAATGCATCGCTAAATCAATAGCAATTTGATTGTGCATATACTTGTAAATTGCGGTTACAGTTTTTGTGACATGGGAGAAAAAATACCGTGTATCTGATGAAGGAGGAAAACACATAAATATTCTTTTTGTTTATTATATTTTTCTAATTCATCATGTTTTTTGGAAACCAGCCAGGCAGAAAGTGGTTGCACGTCATATCCTTCTCCTCACCTCCACACGACACAGACTTTCCTTTTCAGACACTGAGTTTCAGGCTCTGCCTGAAGTGCCCTTGCTTGCTGTGCTAAACAGAATTCAATATACACCGATTCGTATAGAGTTTCTTTCTAAAATAAAGATTATAATTTGGCATACATGACTTAGAGAATGTTTCAACTCTTAAATCCCTTCATGACAAAATAACTTCTATTGGAGATGATACAGTTCTAATGTTTTATTTTGTTTTGCTTTTTACTTAGAAGGAAGCAAATGAATTCAAAGTATAAGAACAATTTGTAAGATTACTTTGAAATAATTTGAGATGTGAGATATAGGCAACTTTGTAATTTAAATAAAAATGTTTCTATTGTGTTCAGCAACTAATTCATTACTGGTTCTTTTGTACCAGTGGCTTTCAGATACGTGTGAGTACACATGTGTGCACATGTACGAAGAGATACTTGACACTGTAGGACTTACAAATTAAAGACTTGTTTAGGGCTTGCCTTAAAGTAGAAATGTTTTCAGTTACTTTTACTCAGAAGTTTCCATTTGGGTTACTACTGCCTATAAGTTATGGCATATTTCTCCAAGATGCTCACCTCAGCCAGACTCTTATTGTGTTTTGTCTGCCTTCTAGGATGATTGATGAAGTTAGTGATGTCACGTGAGAATCGTGGCACAGAATAGCACTAATTTTGAAAGAGGTTGGGGTGGGGGTTGTGGTCTGTTTAGAAAATTAATCGATATCATCTTTCTGGAACATGTTTTAAGGCAGGCATTTAGATCTGGGAGGTGAGATTCAGATGTGGTATAATTAGAGAGAATTTTGAACTGTCTCCAATTGTCTGCTCTGTTAGGAAAGAAGCTGAGATGACTTCTATGCTATTAATAATCAAGAATATCCATAACTTCCAAAAGCAATGGCCTTGTTAATTTTTAAGGTCTTTATGTGATGTCCGAAATTATGATTTATAAGTTATTGATTTGGCTCAAGTTGAACATTATATTTGTAAACCATACCTTGTTATTCTGGTTTCTAGCTAAAAATTTCTTTACTCTCAAAGTTATTAACTCATTTGATAGCAATAATCAACAAGTATTTCTATTACTCCTTTGAGCAAATATTTTGTCATAATATAGTATGAGGCTCCTTAAATTATCCAAATTTCTTTTACATTGTGTAGCTACAGTATTTGATTTACTGATTGCCAGTAGCAGAGGTCTATTTAGGCAAACACTAGTTTTCCTTTATTGTAGTTCCATTTATTTAGTTCTAACATTATTTTAGTTCCACTCGGTCATAAATACTAAGACTTTCTTGTCAAGGAGGTTGATTACAACACCTACATATTTGATTATTTTGATTAAGTCCTTCATATGTGTGTGTGTGTGTGTGTATAAACTATATATGTAAAAAACCATATACATAGTTTTAAAAACTGCTTAACGTCTAAATTAAAACATAACATATTGGACTAGCCATAAAACTATTCATTTTGTATTTTCTTACAATCTATGATTTTTTTTTCTTTCCTTTTTAAACTGGGGAGATAATTTATCCAACTTTGATTTCTACAGCAGGAAAGTGCCTGCCTAGCCAGTGCCATCACTGAGAATTTCTTTAACTATCCCCCTTGTCCGGGATCAAGAAGTTAGAGGGCTTGGGAGCTGTCATTTCTAGTAATTCAATACCAAAATGGAAGATAGAATAAAATAAAAGGCTTAGCATTGATTCTGAATTACTTAACACTGACTTACTGAATCCCGATGAAGTCTTGTCTTATCACGCAAGGAAACAGTCTCTCTCTATCCCAAATGTCACTTTGGGAGACCCTTGGACCTCATGCTCATTTCGTTGTGTAAATAGAATTAATTTTATCTGGAAAGAGCAGTGGAGTGGCAGTTAAGAGACTTCTATTTCCTATTCTGCCACAGACTGCTGCTACGAACTTGTACAAGGTACTTCAAATTCTTTGAATCTCTGTTTCCTTAATTATAAAAGAAGAGGTTGGCTTAGAAGCAGGAATTTTCAAAGTGTGCCTCGGAAGCCCCAGGGCTGTGCGGAACCAGCAAATCTTGATGAGGGAGGGAAGGCTAGCTGGTGGAATTCAGGGCAACGACTATTACTTTTTTTTCTTTTTTGCATATTAATCTTAGCAAAATTTAACTTGAAAAAAGAGAAATCACTTAAAAAGTTTAAAAACATTGAATTAAAAAAATGATTACTAAGATTTATGGTTAGCTAATTTGGATCTGCAACGTGTTTTTGTCCCATAACTATTTCAATGAATACTGAGGTGGCAAGAATGATTATATTCTTGGTTTCTCCTTTTAAACACAGGTTGTAAAAAAAAAAAAAAAAAAATTTCTAAAACCTTCTAAAAGAGAGGCCTACAAAAGACAAAATGAAAGGTGAAATCTTAGTAAAATTTTAACTGAATTTATACATGATATCAAGACAACTATTTAGCATGGCATTCACCTCTTGGCCGGGTCTGCTCTTTCACTGGGCCACCTTGCTGCACACCTGCGGGGGCACTATTCCATTGTAGTTAATGATGCCCCTGAAGTTGAGCAATGCACCACCTGGATGGCTATTCCAGGCTTGATTTCAGAGATCCTAAGGTGGTACACACCCTCTTACCACTTCCTTTCTTTGAGTTAAATAAAAAAAAAAAAAAAAAGAATTAATTGCTCTGTGCCTTCAGGGCATTTTGGTGTTAGCTTTTTCTTGGACACTTACCACATTGTATTATAGTTCGTTGTAATTGGATGCCCATCTTCCTTGCTAGGTCTTGAGACCCAGGGGCTGGGTCTTAACTGTATTTGAATTCTCAATCCAGCACCAGTCCTGGGACTTTGAAACACTTGAAATAAACATTCTTTGAAAGAAAATGCACAGTAGTAAATTTTAAAACAAATTAGCCATACTATTATTGCACTCAAGTGATTTTCTTTCAAGACCCTAATAATAACAACTAACGGTCTTCTCTTTTTGCCTATATATTTTCAACCATTCAATTCAACACAACAAATACTGTGCTGATTGTGTGGTATTCTACGTTTAAGGCTGTGTCCTGTATAAACCTCACCCAGGGAGCAGGTGAGTTCATAAGGCCCAAACCCTTCATAATTAAAATATGAGATAGTACATGATTAATGATATACTATAAGAATGACCAAAGTGCTTTGGAAACTCTACGGGTTTGGGATTAATTGAAGAATTGTACATAAAATCAGCAGTTGGTTTGAGGGAACAGTAGGATTTCAGGCAAAAATATAAAGTGGGACAAGGGCAAGGCAGAACATTGTAGGTAAGGGGATTTCATTGTACAGGAAAATGACTACGCATTAGATCAGAAATTGTACAGATTTTTCAGTAGTGGGGGAAAGGGTGGAAAATTAAGTGGAAGGCTTCCTTAAATACCATACCAAGGAGCTGAGCATTATTTCTATGGAAAATTGGAACTCATCTAAAGAGAATCAGAAGAAGAAAAACTCTGGCTTACAAAGCTTAGTCAGGTAGTACCATGCGAAATGATTTGGAGGGCAAACATTAAACACGCGGAAGATAGTCCCAGCAAAAGATACACTGAAGACTTAGTCTGTGGGATGGCTGTTGGAGGGGTGGGGGTGGGAGAAGGAAATAAATGTGTCAGTAAGATAAACTAAAAGATAAAAAAAATTAAATACTCCTGAAATATACAGAATAGATGCCATGTAAGAGGTATTGTGACAAAGATTATTACACAAAACTTCAACTTGCTAATATTAATTTTCAACACCTTTGATGCTTTCAAAATTATTTAAGCTATCAAAAAAATGAATCATTAGTAATATTTATGTTTATTTTATACTGAGGTGGTAATGTTATTCCTAAATCTGTTGTCACACTTGTCTTATTTGCCATTAGGTAATCAATCTATTGAAGGTCTTATTCACAATTCTAACAACAGATGCCTTAAATGACTCATTTTTCCTATTTCAGGTTCACACTTGGAATTTTCTTAATAACTTTAAACAATTAAAAACAACCATGCTGATAAAATATGTGAATTTAGGACACTCTAACTTTAGTACAAAACTAAATTATCATCTAATCTTTTGTTTAAAATTATCAAAAATTATACCTTTTTTGGTAAAATTTGACTTAAAATTTCCTAAATGCTAAATGGTTGTCTCATCTTACATTTTAAAGAGGTAATTCCAGGGTCAGTAGTATTGACACAAGATCCAAAGATGGGATGTGCCTGTGTGCCCAGGGGAGATATTCCAGATAAGAAAAAGAAGCAGGTACATACTTTGCTGCTGAGTAATGACAGTCCCATTCTGCTGTGTATTGGTGGTGGACGAGGTCTGAAATACAGGTCAGGAGGCAGGAGAAAAGGAGATGGAAGAAGAGAGGACAGGATGCCTCAGGGAGCCTCAGGCTCCATTCTCTTTATTATTCTCCAGCCCCTCCTACAGCAAACTCTGGGCACATGCTCTCCACTCCCCGGTTAGAGGACTTGCTCATCTTCAGATCTTGAGATCAGGCTGGTGGGGTGACTAGGAAATTTGAGGAATCTTTTCTTTAATAATATGTTAGAAGTTTAATCAGCTGTCATCTAGATTTCGATCCTATTTTTGGATGAGAGATCATATCAATCTTAATGTTTTTTTAAGCCTCCACAAAAAGATATATAACATATATTCAAAATCCTTTCTGGAATCCAAAGTTTAAAAAAAAAATTTTATTATATGACCTGAAAGCATCATTTATTAAAAGTGCAATTTATTTGAAGAGCACTATATAGGATTTAAGTGATGTATGCAGGTAGAAGCATTCTTACACTCCATAAAATTTTGATATTTTTTGTAATTGAACACTAATAATACAGACCATTTTGACTGAATAAACAAAATTGAATTGAATTAATCAAAATTGCTTGTATGTATCAATTTTCTCAAATGTTCTATTGTACTTTTTCTAAACAGTACTTAAAAATCCCTATGAAGCGTTTATATTATTTTTTTTTTAAGAGAAGGAAAGAAGCAAGGGACTGATTAAAACAAAATTTAGGATGATGTTATGTTAACTATGAAGAAGGGAAGGGAAGAGGAATGGATTGGGGAAGGGCTCAAGATTCTGATGTTGGGAAATTGTCTTTCTTATTTACTTGTGCATTTTACACATATGCTATAAATATTCTTTTGAATTAATTTAATATTTGATAAGGTTTTTTAAAGGAGAGAATTATAAGACATGGCACAAATAATGGTAATGAAATCATTGTTTAAAATACGAGGGCTGTGGAATTAAGCAATTGACTTGATCAAAGTGTCCTGAGTTTTCTGTTCCAATCTATTACATAAGTAGGATATTAAGTACTGCAGGAAAAAGAGAAGTATAAGAAAAATAAAAAGACATAAATAGGTTGCTAAGGAATTCCAGCTCTCCCAGGGTCTTCTCGCCTGAGTGGGACTAGCTGTGCAAACAGCCTGTATAAGACACCGACTCCTGCTTTACACAGGAAAAGACCCTGACTGCCGACTGCCGTAGAGTGCAAGCTTTGCATGGCTCTTCTCTGAGAGCAAATAAAAGTAAAGTAATTCCACCGCATGGTATCCATCAGTTGTCTTTATTTTTGAGATCATTCCCATGGCATCATCTTCTTTAAAAATTCTCAATTAATATTTACTTACTGATCAACATGAATATAAGACCAGGAGTGGTGGAGAACTTGATACCTTTCGCTTCTTGCAAATACTAAATAGACATACCCGTGGGGTCTATTTCCTCAGGAATTCTCTTCAGTCATTAGTTTGTGTTTGTTTCTTTTCTTCCAGTTCAGTCTTTGTTTTTCTTTTGGCAACCGTATTTGGGCTGAAGAGTTGAAAAAATGCCCTAGGCTTTTTATGAAGTGGACTGAATTAAAAGTAAGCCACATACCCTGGGTACTTTCAAGACCTTAGGTCTCTTCAGCCTGAAATATAGTTGAAGCAGTAGCCTAGAGATGAAAAAGCTTCTAAATCCCTTTATCGCTCAAAGCCTATAATCTCTTTGTGTTAACCACGTATACACAAGAATGGTAACAGAACTTCCCAGTTACTTGTCAAGAAATCTCCATCTCCGATAAGAATTGGGCTCTTTGGGTTTACTCTCCAGCGCAAAACATTTAAAACCCAAGGGAACCATTTGTGATGTTGTTTATTTTGATGACCAGATAGAGTGCTTTGTTTTGTAAAAGCCACATGCCCATTTTGCCTTCCTGGGAAATTTTTGTTCTAGCACCCTATAATTATTTGCTACCAAACTTCAAATCTTTTGTTTGAAGCATCTACAAGTAAAAGTAGTTGTCTAACTAATTTTCCCTTGAGCTTAATTATCAAATCACATTTATCAATACAATGACTGAATCAGATGTGACCCGGACGCCAATATTTTAAGAAGCCTCTGTAGCCTTTCCTGTTATTTCAAGTTACAGTGGGTACAAGCAAAAGCTTGAATGGATCAATAAGAAACAAAAATGCACTCTCCCTTGTCATTTCAAAGTCATCTATTAAAACAACTCAAATATAAAATTCAACTGTATTGGAATACAAATAGAACAGCATAATGAGGCTTATGTTTAGAAATGCAAAGAGCATTTGGAAAGTATTTTAAGAAGAATTAATCTAATTCTAACTATTAATATTCTTCCATCATTTGATTTTCATTCTTGTACATGTGGATAACATAAAAATGCTATTTAAGGTTTATAATTCTCTGTCTCTCTTTCCTTCCCTTCCCTTCCCCTTCCTCTCTCCCTCTCCCTCTCCTTTTCTCCTTTCTCCTTTTGTCATTCTAGTGTTGATATCTCTTGCTGTGTAGTGAATAACTTTAAGTAAACTAGATTTTTCTTTTCTTAGACATATGAAGCTGATGTAAATGAATATTCAAAAGATATAGAGGACCCAGCAAGAATAGTTCTTCAAATTATAATAGGTTAAGTGAACTCATAGTTAATTAGGTTCTTGGTGAGTATGCAGTGTATTATTAATAAGCACTTATTTACTCAAAAACCATGTTTGTTTTTGGCAAATTAATTTTATGCTGTGATATGATATTAACTTTCTGTAATTGTTGAAAAGGCACTAGCAATATTATACCACATGTTATGCTTAATGGCCACTGTTAAGGCTACACAGAAATATGTACAAAGGTTAAATAATAGCACTTTTGCCTTTACTATTTCTTAAGTTTCCTAACACTAGAAAATACCAATGAAAACTTAAAAATTGTTACATATGGCTAGATCTCAAAGTTATTTTCTGCCATCCTTATAAGGAATACTACACATCTTCTATATCTTGATATCCTATGTACAGAAAGTGACATCTACTGGAGAAAGCAGAACTGAATATGTACTTTCCAAACTATTTTCCTGCTAAATTTCCAGACAAGTTGCACCATCCTCAAGATTATCCCGAACTCCTAAAACAAAGAAAGATTTTATGTAGCTCTGTATGGTGTAAAGCCTGACATATTTTGGTTATCATTTTCTCAAAGGTGCCCTCTGGGGAAAAGCTGCTATGAGGGCCACACAAACTATCTCACAGGAGCTGCTGGGAAGACTTCTGGAAAACACAACATTAGCACATTCCCTTGAGGGTGAAATTGAGGTTCTAAATAACTGTAAACCACTGAGTGATGGATTTGAACAGAACTGCATTGTAACAAATAGTCTGAAAACATTTTCGGAGAATGTTAACTTCTTTAAGTGGTCTGGAAATAAGAATTGTAAAACCAAGTATGGGATTAGACTATATAATTTTTCTTTGATAAAAGGTTTCCTCATGCCACTTTGAAGCCTAATCATTTTCATTTGTTCGTGTTAAAAAGATATGTGTCTAACACCATGATCTAATCAAACCCTTGTTCTGAGGACATAAGGGGACACTACCTAGCTGTTTTTCACTCATGGAAATCTAAGAAATGACCTAGAGCCCTGAAAGACACAATTGACTATCAGCTTTTTTCTTGTGACAATAATTCCCAATCTTTAAGTAATCACTCTTTTTTAAGGAGGACAAAAACTTTTCTTATCTTAATGAAAGTTACTGTGATAGCCATTTTCAAGACTGAAAAGGTGAGGCACGGCCATATTCGGTGAATTCAAGGATATTATAAGACCAGGGCAGTGCCTAGAAGTCCTGTCTCTTTGGTTGGGCCTATTGCCTATATGATATTACCAAGGCTGCTTCTATATTTAGGTTCTGCTGTGCTATAATCCTCTGGAGTTTGTCAGGTTTTCTACTTCTAATTGTTACTATCATTTAAACATTTTAAAATTTCATTTTGTAACGATGCTCTTGCACTCCCTCTGCTGGTCTTGCTAATTAGCAAAGGCTTGACCCAGGGGATGATGAAGAGAATGGGCACTGTTTTGTGTTGGGACGGGTAAGAAGGTCATGTCGATTAACTTTCCTATGAAATGGAGGCCAAAGGAAAATTTGCTTGTAGATGATGGAAACAAAAAGCATGATTATTTTATATTTTTTAAGAAAGAATTTAATGAAGTGGACAAATTCACAAATCTTAAAAAGGTGTCCATCTTTTCAAAACACTATAACCAATGATCCATAGTCTATGAAAATATGTATTATTTAGTAAAAGGTGTATTTTACTACATGGTGTATGAATTTTGTATCCCTGTGTTTACACGCTGGAAAATTAAATGAAAGGTTGCCTGGCTTTGTTTGTAGGACTCTGAACCCCAATTAGATATATAGCTCTCCAATGGATCAGCTTGCCACACATCCTGGAGTTCCATTATGGAGTCACAAAGAGAATGACAGCACTTGGCAAATCCCAGGCCTAATCATAGCATAGTGAGTGACTTTTGGAAGGTACATTACCAAGCAATTAGGACCCATTTAATAAATTACCCCTTATAGAACACTTTGAACCCTAGTGGTCTGAAGAGGTTAATGCACCTCTCACAACTGAGTGCTACTCACTTTTCAGGGGTAACTTCAAGGCCATAGTTAATCCAAACCTTCTTCTCATCAATGGCCTATTACTCTTGAGCAACTTCTGCCATCTGCCATCAGTAAGCCCACACAC
The DNA here is from genome assembly GCF_987537825.1 of Furipterus horrens. NCBI lineage: Eukaryota > Metazoa > Chordata > Mammalia > Chiroptera > Furipteridae > Furipterus > Furipterus horrens. The sequence goes on from NW_028327173.1 coordinate 144,291,894, forward strand.
TTGCATTACCCCCTGTGCATTTCACGTGCTTTGTTTTCTTACAGCTGAATCCATTGGGCAGCGTGTTCATGAGGCCACATGACTTTGCACAGCATATAACTTCCTCTGGATTTCATGCTTTCTGTTTGGAGTCTTTCTGTTCTTATTTATAGAGAGTTTTAACTTCTGGGTTTAGTTTAAGTGTTACCTCTGATGTAATATACATTCCTTCAAAATTGTTGAGTAGCAACCACATTTTAAATGAATCCAACAAACAAATTTAAGTTTCAGGATATTATTGAATTTGGAAAACACCCACAGTAGATATGTATTTGTAAACTGGAATCTTAACTATGGTTAGACAGTAAAAAACACTTAAAATATGACTGTAAGGGAAAAAAGTGTTGTTTGATTCTAGAATATATTTAGACTTTTATTTTAAGTTTTTGGAATGAAAATGCTGATGAAACACCAAGCACTTTTATTTAAAAAGATAGTCAAGGAATAGAATTGAAATAGATAGAAATAAAAAAAATGTTCCCACCAACAGTGCACTAGGGTTCCCTTTTCTCCACATCTTCTCCAGCACTTGTTTATTTATTGATGATAGCCATTCTGATAGGTATGAGGTGATATCTCACTGTGTTTTAATATTCATTTCTCTGATGATTAGTGATGCTGAACATCCTTTCATATATCGGTGGGCCCTCTGTATGTCCTTTTTAGAGAAGTGTTTATCCAGGTCCTTTACTCATTTCTTGATTGGTGTGTGTGTGTGTGTGTGTGTTGAGTTTTAAAACTTCCTTACATATTTTGGATATTAAGCTCTTATTAGATGTATTAGTGAATATGTTCTCCCATTTAGTCAGTTGTCTTTTCATTTTGTGGATGGTTTCCTTTGCTGTACAATGACTTTTTAGTTTGATGTGGTCTCATTTCTTTCTTTCTTCTTTTGTTTTTCTTGCCCAAAGTGATATATCAGAAAAATATTAAGATTTGGAAGCAGCCCAAGTGCCTTTCTGTAGATGAGTGGATAAAAGGACTGTGGTACATTCACACAATGGAATACTATTCAGCCATAAAAAGGAGGAAATCTTACCCTTTGTGACAGCATGGATAGACCTGGAGAGCATTATGCTAAGTGAAATAGCCAGTCATAGAAAGACAAATACCATATGATTTCACTTATATGTGGAATCTAATCAACAAAATAAACTAATAAAGTGGAAACAGACTGATGGATACAGAGAACAGACTTACAGCTATCAGAGGGGAGGGAGTTGGGGGCTGGGTAAGAAGGGTGAAGGAATTAAGCAAAGAAAAGAAAAAGACTCACAGACACAGACAACAGCATGGTGATTGCCAGAGGCAAGGGTGATGGGGGGGAGGTAGAATAGGGTAGAGGAGGCATAAACAGTGATAGGAGACTTGACTTGGAGTGGTGAACACACAGTTCAATACACAGATATGATGTATTGTAGAACTGTACACCTGAAGCCTATATAATTTTATTAACCAATGCCACCCCAATACATTCCATTAAAATATATAAAAGGTGCCTCCCAAATATATCCCATAAATTACTGTGTTTGCAGCTACCACAACTAAACGCAACTTGAATTACTTATCAGTGTCAGAGCATTTCATTTTATTTTCTAATTTTCCACTTTCTTATCAAAATCCTCACAAAGGACATGAGAAAATTTTATCTTCTCCATCAAGCCTTCTGGAATAGAGACTCCTTTTCTTTCTCTGAATTCCTTTAGCAACTTCTATATGGACAAAACTTAATATTTATTGCAATCCTGTACTCATTATGGTTCTTTTTCCACTAGCCTACATCCAAGCTCTGTGATACATTTAGAAGCTTGAAATTAGAAGCCATGCTTTATTAATCTCCTATAACTCAGAACCATGGGTAGAATAAACATTCAACAAATGTGCTAGAAATCATGATGATTTTTATCATAATTTATAGGAATGTCATTCAGCAGACTAGTGACATGTCATAGCAGTGTTTTCTTACATGCCTATAAGAAACAAAGACTATGCTTAGAAATCCAGTTTCTGTCTGAATCTATAGTATTACTATAATGTGGATTTATATGGTGTGAAAAGTCTTTTGCATTTGTACTGTATAACTTGATTCTTACCTGAATTTAAAAAAATTACCTGGCCAAAGATGTGACAAATCCTTTGCCATGTCATAGTTTCAAAGGTCTGTGGAGAGACCTGAGTGTCTAGCGCACTAGATAAGGTAAGCCATTAGATGTGACTTCCCTGGTTGTGTCTTGAAAGCAACCTCTACTTTCATAGCAGAATTGGAAATCAAAAATGAACTATCACTTTTTTGATCACTGGTAAGTAGACATTAAAAAAACTGGAGATTACTTCTCTCTCCATTCATACCTAGAAGCACCTTAAATTGACTGTTCAATACATAAGCAAAAAGTTACTATGGGCAATACTCCCTCTTATTTTTGCCTCTTGCATTATTCACACCAATGCCAGAGCAGATTTATTAATACCAGTCTTCAAATGGCATTATTCCACATACACTGAATTTTCATCCTGAGTGAAAAGTAGCACAAGTGGAAGGAAATCACATGCCTGTTGTATTTGCCCTTCTAGGATTTCTAAATGCATCCAAACTGTTGATAAGCAAGCATTTACTGAATGACTACTGTGTTTCAACGCTGCATCTCAGAGATAAAGAATTTCAAAAAGAGTTCCCTTCTTCAAAGAGCCTGAAGATTACTTGAGGGAGGACTGACATATAAGAAACGCCAACAAATATAATGGCACTCTATAACTACATATTAAATACTACGGTACAAGCTATTCATGCTATAGACCTGCTATCCAATATGAGAAACACTAGATACATGTAGCTACTGGGCACTTGAAATGTGGTTATCATGAATTCAAAGTGCTGTAAGTGTAAAATATACACTAAATTTCCAGGACAGTGTGACAAAGGGACCATGAAATATCTAATTAATGACTTTAAAATACTGATTACATGTTGAAGTAATATTTTGGATATGTTGGGTTAAATAAAAAATATTATTAAAATCAATTTGACTTGGATTTAATTCTTTTTAGTTTTTTAACCTGGCTATAGAAATTTTTAAATGACAGATGTGATCCACCTTATAGTTTTATTGGATAGTGCTGCTGCTATGGTCCTTCAGAGAACAGACTTAGCAATAAATGCTGAAAAATCTGAAAAACTAGAAAGAATGAGTGAGATCTTAATTTGGTATGAAAGGATACATATTCTTTTGGAAAGGAGAAGAAAGTAAATGAGCATATATAGGATGGTAGGAATTGGAAACCAAAGGTTTATTTTAGGTAATAGTGTGGAGTATTCAGTTATTTTATAAGGGGTAAAGAATTCTGAGTGCTTAATCTACCAATAACCTTAGTTACCAATTATTAAGTGTTTAGAATATAACATTTTTTTTTTTTTTTTTTAATGTGTTTTATTGATTAAAATATTACATTTGTGCCACTTTCCCTTCCCTCTGCTCCCCTCCACCCGGTGGCCCCCTCCCTCCAGTTGTCCCCCCCTTTTAGATTATGTCCATTAGTTGTGCTTACAGTTCCTCCCAACCTCTCTCCGTCTATTCCATTCCCTCCTACCATGATCCCCAATTCCTATATTATCTCCCTCCCTCTCCCCACTCCCCCTCCCTGTTGGCCTCCCCCCACTATGTTTCCCTTACCCACAGTTCCTTTTCCACTCTCGTTGCCTGTTTCGTTTGCCTTTGTTTCATCTCCCTAGCTTCTGTTTTTTAAACCAGTCCCTTTAACTTCTCATATAACAGTGGTTTGGATCTAATGAACTCTTTCAGTTTTATTTTGTCCTGGAAACACTTTCTCTGTCCTTCTATTCTGAATGACAATTTCGCTGGATAGAGTATTCGTGGTTGTAGGTTTTGGATTTTCATTACTTTGAATATTTCTTGCCAGTCCCTTCTTGTCTGTAGGGTTTCCCTTGAGAAGTCAGCTGATAGTCTAATTGGGACCCCTTTGTACATAATTCTTTTCTTCTCTCTTGCTGCTTTTAAGATTCTCTCTTTATCTTTAATTTTTGACATTTTGATTATAATGTGTCTTGGAGTGGTTCTCCCTGGGTCCAGTCTCTTGGGAACTCTCCTTGCTTCCTGGACCTGCAAGTCTATTCCCTTCCCCAAGTCTGGGAAGTTCTCCTTTATTATATTTTCACTCAATTTTTCAAGTTCTAGTTCATCTTCCTCATTCTCTGGCAAACCAATGATTCTTATGTTGGGCCTTTTATAGCTGTCCCAGAGGTTTCTGATCCTCTCATTGTTGCTTGCCATTTCCTCTTGCTGCATTGGTTGACTGCTTGTTCCTTCTCCATATTCCAGTTTGTTGAAATGGACTCTGGATTCCTCACCATCTGTCTCGTATGTGGTTTTGTTCCTTTCGTTATGAAAGTTTTTCGCTTCTTTCATATCTTTTTCCTGCTCTTTTGTGAATTCTGTAAGCCACCTGATAACAATGGCCCAGAACTGAGCCTCTGACAGGTTTCTTATCTGTTCATCTGTCAGGTTCTCTATCTGCTGTCTGGTGAGTTGTGTCACCGGGATCTCTGTATTTGTCTGCCACATTTTGACAGATGCGTTTTGTTTTCCTGGGCCGGCTGTCGGGGGCAGGGGGCAGTGCCTGCGTACGCGTCACAAATCAGCGACCGCCGGCGCCTGCCTGTCCGCGACCTATTTCGCAGCCCTGTGGTGCTTTCTGTGGGGGCGGGGGTCCAAGATGGATTCACACAGTTATTCAGCTAGGAGACCGGGATCCGTCCTCCCGCCCCCCTGGGCCTCACTGTTCAAGGCGATGCTGCGGCTGCTCCCCAGCGCCGGAGTCGGAGTCGGGCACGCCAAGGGCTTGATTGGAGTCACGCACGCCAGGGGCTTGATTGCCTCCAGGATTTTTCGCCGCCCCGCCCCGCCGCTCCGCAAACAGCTTTGCCTTCTTTAACTCTTACCTGCCCAAATGGCACCGCTGGTTTATAACTTCATATGTTGGGCTTCCGTGTAGCTTTATTTTCTGGAATTTCTAGTTATCCTTTGTTTTGAAGTAGTTGTATTCCACTGTAGTTGTAGAGGGAGACCTAGCGTGTCCGTCTAAGCCTCCATCTTGACCGGAAGTCAGGACCTAGAATATAACATTTATGTACCTTTAAATATCACAACAGTCATATAGAAAAAGTTTTATGATCTCTTTTTTCCGGATGAGGACACTGATACTTAGATTGGCTGAGAAACTTAGTGAATGTCATAAAACTAGGAAGGAATTGAAACCTTGGTGTGTCTGACCCCAAATCTGTACTGAAGATAGATTCACCATGAAGTCAATAAAGCTGCACACCTCTGGGTACCACATGTGTATAGACCCTTCCATGGGAGATGTTCAAGTAATATATTCCAATGGTCATATGATTTTGCAAAATTTACTAAATTAAATCGTTTTAACCTTAATCGGTTATGAGGGCTATCTGTTTCTGTTCTAATTCCCTCCAGTCACACCTTCCTTCATGTCAGGCAGTGTTAGCTTGGCATTTTGCGGGATTTGGCTAAAGGGAAAGTTCAGTTGACTATACACTTGGCTTGGTTTTAATGGGTTATTTGTGTGTTTCATAGCTACTTTTACCTATAGTAAAGTTTATTTTTAGCCCTCTCAGGGTAGAAATGGCTACCCTAGGTACTTTACAGTCTATTTCACCAGCTCACCCAGGGTCTTGATCAAAGGTGCAGAGCCATCAGTCAACTTGTAATATTACTTTGTCCTGTGGATATAGGTTGTGGAAGAAAAAAAGGAAAGACTTTGCATGTAAAGAGCCAGAACTAGTTTGTGAAATATCCTCCCAATCCCCAGATATGTAAAATTGTAATCAGAGAATTCAATTCTCATCAAAATTTAGTCAAAATGGAATATACTTAATTAAACAGTTTATACAATGATTAAATAAGGCACATTAATTTTTTTATGTGAATCATGTGAGATGGAACTTAAGAATTCCTGTGTTTTCAGACACAAGCCTGTAACAGGACTTTGAACAAGGAGTATGGCCATGTGGAGGTACCTGTTTACACACCCAAATGAATGGGATTTTGTTTTAGCCTATCCACTATGTCTTGTCCTGACAGTCTGGTGGCTCCAGAAGATGTAACATCTCAAAACTGCCACTGACAGAGCAAAATGGATGGAAGCTTTTCTAAATTATTAATAATAAAAATAATATTTGATACTATACTATACAAAAAGATTAATTTTCTTTTTTGTCTTTTATAGCTTTATTGTCATATTAAGAAGTTGGCAGCCAAAAAGTAGTATTTTAGAGGAGGTGTTAGACAGTTAATGAATGGAAACATTATATTATTTTTCTGGATTTTGTGATGTTGGCGGTACTTGCCAGCCTTTCATCATTGTAATTTGTTGTGACTTCTTTCCTATCCTACAGAAATATTTGCTTTTGGACCTAAGTTAGCATTGGCAATATTTCTTTACATTCAGCTTCTCAAATTGTATATGCATTGGGTCTCATAAGATGTAGACTCATCTTTGGATTATACTCATAGACATTATTTTGGGTTCTGGGGAAGCATATATAAAATATTTAAAGGTCACAAAATCCCAAAGAGTATGTAGAATGAAAGCCTGTCTATTATGGTATTATTTTTACAACTTAACCTTTGCAAAACAGTGGATCATACAGTGAGCTCCGATTTTGCACTTAGAGCAGGTAGAGCCCAGACAGATATGACATTATGTATCCCAAATTCCACCACTGAGGCTGATGATCACGTTCATTGTCATCACAAGAGACTAGACTGCCTCCTACAATGTGGTGATACAGAAACAAGATGATGACTAACAAGGCTGGGGGTGGGGAGAAGGAGAGAGAGACAGAGAGAGAGAGAGACAGAGAGAGAGACAGAGAGAGGGAGAGCTCAGTAAAGGAGGGTGGGAAGAAGTGAAGGAAATAAATGAACATTTATTGAGGTCCTGACTCTGATATGATTATCTTAGTTAACAATATTCGAGTGTCTGTAACATATAAAGAAATATCTAGTCCCTGGCTGCTGTGGCTCAGTGGATTGATCGTCAGCCTGTGAGCCAAGTGTCGTTGGTTCGATTCCCAGTCAGGGCACATGACTAGGTTGCATGTAAGGTCCCCAGTTGGGGGTACGAGTGAGAGACAACCACACAGTGATGTTTCTCTCCCTCTCTTTCTCCTTTTCTCTCTCTCTAAAAATAAATAAAATAAATAAACAAACAAATAAATAAATTATTAAAAAAAAAGAAATATCTATGATGCATTACATTCTTACTGTTTGATTTTATGACTTTGTCAGATCTGTCTGAGCTGCTCATAACCCAACAGGGAATGAGGGTAAAGAAATAGGGCTATGGGGTCATAGTCAGAAAGTGAAGATATATGGATCATTAAAAAAAATATATCTGTCACATTAAATGACACTGGAGAGATGGTTTCCTTGAGAGCACAAATACTTTGTACTCTGGGGAAACAGCACCGACCAAGTCCAAGACCTGTAGTCAGTCGCTCTTGTGTAAGATACATGATTCACATTTGCAAGAAGTAATTCTTTTTTTACTCATTTAAGAAAGCAACCTAACTCAGATTTAGAAGTACACATTTTGCTAATCATAGTGGTGTGAAGCAATGGTTCTCATGCATGTTTATGTTTTTTTTTTCATATATGTTCCTGAATTTAATATCATACACTTGGGAGCTACACAATTTTTAAAACTGTCAACCAGATTTCTTTGGATTCAGAAATACACGCCTTCTGATTAGTCTCCATTACCATATTTACATGCTGGGTCAGTACTATTTTTTGTGACTTCTACCTCCAGAGCCTGACTGGGCTGTACAGGCTTCTCTATCTGCTCAGTGACATCTTGAGGGAGAAGGACAGCACGACACTCTGGGGAGACATGTTTAACCCTAAAAGTGCACCTCTTACGTGTTTTTATTTTGCATCCATACAAAGTAGATATGAATTATATCACCCCTGCCCACACTCTATGCCACTACTTCCTAATGTGACTTTCTTTGGAGAAAATCTTGAAATTGCAAGTTTCATATCGTGGGAGATTCGCCTTCAAATATTGTCTGATGACCTCATTACAGAATTCTTTCTTTTTGGAATTAGCTTCAAGTATCATCAAAGGTTCTCATGTCATACTGTTCTTTCAAAAAGTAGAGGGGACTTTCCAGATCTTGATTGTTGTAAATAATGCTGCCATGAACACGTGGGTGCACATGTTCTTTTCAACTGGCTTTTCAGGATTCTTAAGATATATTCCCAGAAGTGGAATCACTAGGTCAAAAGGCAGTTTCATTTTTAATTTTTTGAGGAAACGCCATACTCTTTCCCACAGTGGCTGCACCAGTCTGCATTCCCACCAACTGTGCACTAGGGTTCCCTTTTCTCCACATCCTTGCCAATAATGGTTATTGGTTGATTTATTGATGGTAGCCATTCTGGCAGGTGTGAAGTGATATCTCATTGTGCTTTTAATTCATATCACTCTGATGGTTAGTGATGTTGAGCCTTTTTTAAAATCTGGAAACAGCCTAAGTGCCCATCAGAAGACAAGTGGATAAAAAAGCTATAGTACATTTACACAATGGAATACTATGCAGCAGCATGGATGAATCTGGAGACTATTATGCTAAATGAAATAAGTCAGTCAGTGAGAGGCAAATACCATATGATCTCACTTATATTATGGAACCTAATGAACAAAATAAACAAATGGGGAAAATAGAAACAGAGGCATAGATACATGGAACAGACTGACGGCTGTCAGAGGGGTTGGGGGAAGGGGGACTGGATGAAAGAAGCTGAAGGGATTAGCCAATAGAACATATATGCATGATCCATAGACACAGACAATAGTGTGAGGATCGCCTGAGCGAGTGAGGGGTGCTGGGTGAAGGTAGGCAAAGGAAGAAAAAGTAGGGACAACTGTAATAACAAATAATAAAGTATAATTTTTATAAATGTATAAGAAATAATGTAAATGATGCATAAATAAATACGAGGCCTGTCCGGAAAAAGTCCAGCCATTGTTAATATAATGAGAATGGTTTGTGTGACATCGATGTAACCTGGCAGCCAAGGAGAATGGGCTGGAAGGTGCATGAGTGAGCAATGATGACTTCACTGTACTAGTCAGTGGGGGTGGGAGACACCATTCAGTGAGCATGTGTGCTGTGTGGCCTTTGCATTCAAAGTGACTGAGTGAGTAGAGCAACAAATCTGCATCAAGTTTTGTGTTAATCTTGAACATCCCTCCATGGAAACTATTTGGATGATTTAGAAGGTCTCAGCTATGGGAAAGCGATGACTGGCAGCTTCATCATGACAACACGCCCACTCATGCATCATGTCTCATGCAGAGTATTTTGGCAAAACATCAAACCACCCAGGTGACTCAGCCCCCCTACAGCCCAGATTTGGCGCCCTGCTACTTCTGGCTTTTCCCAAAACTAAAATCATCTTTGAAAGGGAAGAGATGTCAGATCATCAATGAAATTTGGGAAACTACAACAGGGCAGCTGATGGTGATTAGGAGAACTGTCTGAGGTCCCAAGAGGCCTACTTTGAAAGGGAGGTGTCATTGTCCTATGTACAATGTTTCTTGTATCTTCTTCAATAAATGTCTCTATTTATTATATTACATGGCTGGATACCTTCTGGACAGACCTTATATATTCATAGGTAAGCCCCACAATGTAAATCCTTTTGAATGATTGAACTTATAAACAAGTGAGAAAAGTTTAAAAATGAGGAGTTTGCAATCCATAGATGCTTGGATCCAGTCATTTTTGCTTTTTTAAAGGCCTCTGCTTATACCTGAGAAGTCTATTGGAGTGAGGATATAATGCAGGCAAGATATGATGTGCCTGCTTCAGCTTGGGGAGGGGGTCATCCTCAAAGCCTCCACTTAGATGGTGCTGGGCACAGAACGGCACCTAATTATCATTACCTAAAGGTATACTAAGTGTCCTCAAAAAACAGGCAAGCAGCAATGCCAAAATATTGACCTTGAAATAATTATTGCATATTTCCAGAGTATACGTCTGACACTGTAAAGGAATCTAGAAATGAAAGTAATTTAAAAAAACCTATCATAAGCATTTTTCTGTAAGAGTCGTTTTCTAACTTAGAGGCATCTGCACAAAATTATAATGGGTTTAATAAATTTTGAACTCTGAATAGAGAAGTTTAATCCAGACATTCAAATGGCTTCATATCTAGGAGCATGATCCAGGAATAGTTATCAATGATACTTAAGGTGCCAAGCATTTGGGTTGAACTGGATCAGTGAAAATTGTCCAAGAGTCCAGTTTCAGTGCAAAGAGCCAAAGTCATCCAAAACAATGCTACTATTATACCTTATCCAACTTATAGTTTTAAAAGGTTTTATTTTATTTTTAGAGAGAGGGGAAGGGAGGGAGAAAGAGAGGGAGAGAAACATCAATGTGTGGTTGCCTCTCGTGTGCCCCGAACTGTGAACCTGGCCCACAACCCAGGCATGTGCCCTGACTGGGAATCAAACCAGCGACCCTTTGGTTTGCAGGCCGGCACTCAATCCACTGAGTCACATCAGCCAGGGCCTATAACTAACTTCTTAAAATTAAAGTCATTTGTTGCTAAGACAAATTCTGAGAAATTGGATAACAGTAAATTTTATTCACTGACATCAGAAAGAGGGCTTGCATTGGAGAGTACTGTGGACAATTATTAAATTAACTTTCAGTATCTCATTTTTCAGAAAAATTTCAAGTGATTTGTTTCAATCTCAATATTTTTGGAGCTTTGAACACTGCATAAAATGAATTATTTATCATTAATTTACATAGTACATTATGTAGAAGTATAAATATTTTGAACTTTTATTACCTAAATTTTGTACCAAGAATGTAACATTTAAACTTTAAGCAACTGCAGCTGGAAATTGTCACACCTTGTTCCACAACAGCTCATTCTATGGATTCTTCACTGATTAAAGTTCTCTGCCCTGAAGTGTCGGACCCGCCTTCTGCATGTTTCAGAAGTGTTCACTGCAATCCTGGCTCCTCCCTGTCCTGGGGGTTTTACACTTAGTTATACAATTTTAGTATTTAATAGATTTTTACTTCATGCATAGAAAGGAGAAAAAGTCTAAAAAGAAGATCCTATTGGTATGTACATGATAATACACACTACATAGTAAAACCACCTAAAATTTGGCAAGTGAATCATTCTTAAGAATATGCTAACTTGATTTCTAAGTTAGCTGACTTCATGTTTTTGTCTCCACCCTGCGCAGAAGCTCGGGCTGTGCTGACATGACAACCATGAATGGCTCTTGCTGCGAGGAGGAACAAAATGGGTCTGTCGGCACATAACTTCATGGCGTGCTGCTAAAGTTTCATTTTTATTTCTCGTCAAAACTGCCAGTGATCAGATCAGATTTTCTTGATTTTGATTTGACTGCCTAAAAATTCTTTTGTGAACTGTGTGTATTGGAATATTGAACAACAGTAACAACTACAAAGCAATACCAACTGCTTCCACGTTTACAATTTGCATCTGCCGTTTAGTTGTGATGGACGGTACCAGAGCTGAAACCAGACTCCTCTCCCTTGAAATCAGTTTACTGCTCTTTCTCTCTGTTTGAAGTGGACGGCTGTAAGTGCAATGGGTTTGTTAGGACTTTTCAAAGAGTTGATCTGATCACCCTTTGGGATCATTTGTTTCTGAACTGCAGGCATCAAATAAAGGTAGACCTATTGATCAGATAATTCGAAGTCATAGAGGGGGACACCCGGACAGTCATTCATTTAATTACATTGGTGGGCATTAAAAAAAACAATACTTTGGAACTAAAAATTACAGTTCTTTCAAAAATGGTAGACTTGGTTTTAACTTAAAACATTTCTCTAATGATTTCTTCATTGTTAATGTTCAGAAAATATTAACCATTACACTCAATCCTTTTTCTACTTTACTATTCTCTTAAAAGAATTTTGCTTGTTATTACTGACAGGAATTACTTTCCCATGAGCAAGTTATTATAGATTTATCTAAATTAAATCTCATTCCATTTAATATTTTCCCCCCAAGATCCTCCATTGTGCTTGCAGTTCCGTTTTGGTCTGCTCACAGCTACTTACTTTTCCATCATGGAATTAATTTGAACATTTCATTTAGCCCTGGTCACAACCCAATCTCTACCGAATCCCACTCTCCTCAATTTAATGATAAATTCCTAACAGTTGCTTATTATTTATAGTCCATCAGTCAATCTGAGAATAATCCTAATGTGTCAGAAGCTTATCCATGTCTCTATTCATTTTTATTTGTTTCCAACAGAAATTCTGGAAATCCAAAGGAACTGCTTAGAATAATCTTTATTAAATAGTTTTCATGGTATGTTTTGGACAGAAGGTGACATACTTGTGCCATTTCTATTTGCTTAATATAAAATTATGCTGCTTGGAATAACGTCCTCAAGATAAGGAATCATCTAGTGCAGAGCAGAGGGGAGAATTGGGGCTTCCTAATTTGGGGAATCTGGTTCCATCTTTACTACTTTAGGCGTGCCACTCCAACTTGTTCTTGCCTTAATCACCTCCAGGCCACGTTCCCAACCATCTAACTTTATAAAAACTGGGGATAAAATAGTAACACAAATCTATGGAATAATGAGAATAACACAAAATAAGAGATATCAGTGAGTTTGGAAAAAAAAAAACCACTTACATGTAATCCTTTTACAGGAAGATGACTGATGATCCACTCTGTGAGGTCATGCTTTGTAAAGGGCACTGATACCTTTATAAACGGTAGGACTAAAGTAAGTTTACTGTTGTTCATATGGAAAATAATACAATAATTAATAAATAATAATACAAGAATAAATGCTGTGTTTCATGTTCTCACAACCATAAACCTACTTTTGTCCCACACTGTATTATTTTGCTTGCTTCTTGCAATATTAATGACATATATGTAAATGGGGTATGAGGCATGTGCCTGTTGAATTTGTAAAATAAAAATATCTGAAAGAAATATTTTCATATAAAATTTATTGCTATCAATGTTATATATAAAACTTCAGAGTGCAGAGTTCTGAGAAGTCTTAGAGGAAGTTATTGGAGCAATGGTAGGCTCTTCCAGAAAGAAGTCTCAGGTGTCCACTCATGCTCTGTAAGAACTTGGTCCCTTAGTTACCCTCTGGTCTTTTTGTGTCTTCAATTTTCCCTCCTTAATTCTATCTTAACTGCCATGATATTCTAACACCAAAGGCTTGTTCTATCTTAATAAAGTGTTATCTTGACTCTTATTTAAAATCTTGCACATCTGATTTGGAATCACTGTTCTTATTCTTTATTTTTAAATTTATTTTTATCATTTTTCTATTACAGTTGTCCCACTTTTCCCCCCATTGCTCCCCACCCCAGCCCACCCCTTCTCCCACAGTCAATCCCCACCCCACTGTCCATGTCCATGGGTTATTTATACTACTTCCTTGACTAGACCCTTTCCCTATTTGCCCCTCTTCTCTCCCTCCCTCTTCCCCCTTATAACTGTTAGTCTGCTCCTTGTTTACATGTCTCTGGTTCAATTTTGTTCATTTGTTTGTGTTGTTTATTAGACTCCTGTATTAGGTGATATCACATGGTATTTTTCTTTTGTTGCCTGGCTTATTTCACCAAGCATAATTCTCTCTAGCTCCATCCATGTTGTCGCAAATGGTAGGATTTCCTTCTTTCTTTCTGCTACATGGTACTCCATTGTGTAAATGTACCACAGTTTTTTTGATCCACTCATCTACAGATGGGCACTTAGGCTGTTTCCAGCACGTAGCTATTGTAAACAGCACTGCTATGAACATAGGGGTGCATAACTTCTTTTGAATTGGGGTTTCAGGATTTTTCGGGTATAATCTTAGAGGAGCAATCGCTGGTTCAAAAGGCAGTTCCATTTTTAGTTTTTTGAGGAAATTCCATACTGTTTTCCATAGTGGCTGCACTGGTCTGCATTCCCACCAACAGTGCAGTAGGGTTCCTGTTTCTGCACATCCTTGCCAGCGCTTGTGATTTGTTGATTCGTTGATGATGGCCATTCTGACCTGTGTGAGGTGGTATCTCATTGTGGTTTTTATTTGCATCTCTCTGATGGCTAGTGATGTTGAGCATTCTTTCATATGCCTATGGAACCCTCCATATGTTCTCTCTGGAGAAGTGTTTGTTCAGTTTCTTTGCCCATTTTTTAATAGGGCTGCCTGTCTTCTTGGTGGTGAGATGTGTACATTTTTTATATACTTTGGAGATCAATCCCTTGTTTGAGGTATCTTCGGCAAATATGTTTTCCCATGTGGTCAGTTCCCTTTTCATCTTGCTGATGTTCTGTTCTGCTGAGCAGAAACTCTTTAGTTTGATGTAGTCCCATTTATTTATTATTTCCTTTATTTCTCTTGCCTTAGGAGATATATCAGTGAAATATTGCTACATGGAATATCTAAAATTTTCCTGCCTATGTTTTTCTCTGGCACTTTTATGGTGTCATGGCTTACATTTAAGTCTTTGATCCCTCTTGAGTTTTTTCTGGTGTGTGGTGTAAGTCTGTGGTCTAGTTTCATTTTTTTGCAGGTCCCTGTCCAGTTCTCCCAGCACCATTTGTTGAAGAGGCTTTTCTCATTCTTTTCTGCAGTCTTTTATATGGTTTCTAGTGTTCACCATTCTTATGAAATAGCTCTCATATAAATCCTCTATAGCCTTTGTAGATAGAGTGTGAAGAGGTAAACATGATGGAGTTGGGCTTTTGAAAATCCACTCAGAATGGTATGGTTTTTAGAATTGGGCTGGCAGTACTGAGGATTGCTATCTCCATACTCCCAGCTGGAGCAGAGTCAGGTACATCTGCTAGAATAGAACCTAGATGCCCCCAAACCTCCGGAGCCCAGAATTCCTCAAAATAAGTCCAGTTCATAGGTCCATACATTTATATACAGAACACTGGTAAGACCCCAAATTGAGATATAAATTTCCTGATCTGATAGCCAAATATTCCACCAATATTTGAACTGGTTCATTTATTAAATGAACTTAGATCTAAGTTCTAGATCTAGTCCAGGAGCAGGAGGTTCATGACTTAAAAGGAAGACTGAGGAAATTGCAATGACCCCTAGGCAGTGGATTTATACTTCTGGTGTCTTTCTTTTCTGAGTGTAATAGAGTTCATTCCCTGTCCTCCACTTGGTGTGAATGAGGGAAAAGACCAAGATTACTCAACAACATGAAAACTATTTACTATCCAACCTCTGCAACAAAAAAAGCAGTTTTTCTTAAGATTTGTGAGAACACGAGAAAGGGGTTGAGAAAATGCAAATCTGTATTAAAATTAAAAAATGAAATAAATTTTACATACTTATATAACACAAATGTCAGAAAAGGGTAACAAGGACATTTAAAGAAACAGGAAATCTTACATGTTATGGAAGATGGCCAGAAAAGACAGAGAAATAGAAAGTAGCTTGATGGAAATCTTTAGCTTTTTGAAAGAAATCTGCCAACTAATAAGAGAAGAAGAGGTCACACTGTGAAATTAACAACCAGTAAATTTACAACAAATAAAACAGAAATGCTTCTGCATAGCATTCAAGCAGCCCACGGCACTGACAGCTGTGGGAGGTCAGGGAGTTAAATGCTGCCGAACCAGAATTAAAGACGTGCCGGGGAACATCGTCATTCTTACCATCATCATTTCCAGTTAGTTGGATGGTGATTCGGGTGACTTCATCCTTCGCTTTAGAATTTAATTCTGATTGCACTTTGTGGAAAGCTGGCAAACAGCAAGTGTGGAAGGAGATAAGGGCCCCTCTCTGTGAGCCTGCAAACAACGAACACAAGAAAAATATTAGATGCTATCAACAACTACCGAGTGTCAAAATCTTTCAGATATAAGGGCCTGAAACTTGAGAAGTTTTTATTCAAACTACCCATTCTCAGGCATTAATTATTGGGAAATTAGTATTCCTTTCAAATTACAAAATCTGTTTAAAGAAGAGACTTAAAAAATTATCCCACTCCCCTCAGATCCAACACTTAGTAAACAATTGTTTTCTCCTGACCTGTTCATCCCAGCTGGGACCCCACAAAAAGTATCTTTTGGCAAATATTGGGTTTGCTGATGATGCTCTCAGTCCAGGGTACCTTGTTGTTTTTCACGGCACAGGAGCAGTAGCATCTCCGGGGACATTAGTGCATCAAGCAGTGCAGCCACCAGGCCCTAGTCCCAGTTCTAAAAATGAGTCTTAGGTGTGACTTTCAGTTTTATTGCTGGCTCCAATCAATGCCTAGGCATTGATTATCACCATTATTTTTATGCATAGAAGAATCAGTGGGTCCCCCTCCTTACCTCCCTGCACCCAGCCTATTATTTGTCAGGGGGAGTTAATGCTCAACCAGGAATTACTTGGTGTGATGAGGAAGTAAAAAGATAGCGGCATTTAATCTTCCAGTAATCTCCTCCTTGCCATAATTAGCAAAGGTGTAAATATGAACACCTCTGATCTAAACTGAGTTGAAGCTATCATTCATACACTCGTTGCCACAGAGGCCACAGTCTTCAAAAACAATGACACCTGGCCATTTCATCCAGTATCTTCATTTCTTCACATTTTGGCTGCCAAGCATTCTGCTTTTCCACTACTGTAATATGAACAATTGAGCTCCATTAGTTTATATCATTTTTTTATTAACTTTACAATCGTTATGTTGAAATGGAGCCGTGTATTTTTTTTAGGTTATTCTCTCTCTCTTTTTTTTTCTTTTTAAATGTGGCTGGCCTTTTTTTTCTTACTTAAATAAATATTTTCTTTTTATTTCAGTACTTGCATTGTAATCATGGTTATAATTGACAGCTTTCTAATACTGGGGGGCACAGTTGAGGTCTCTTTCTCTTTTCAAACACTCTTCTCGACCCACAGCAAGGGCTGTTTTCTTTTGTTTCTTTGCTGTCTGAGAAGAGGCAGAAGATCAGAGAGAGTTCCTGGCGGTGGGAGAATATTTCATTCCATTGCAGCTAGTAGTTTACATAGACTGTGCAACTAAATAGTCTATGAAAACAACCGAAGACGACTTTTCCTTTCCTGCGCAGATTCAGTGTTTTCATAAATGCGGAGGGAAACCTTATGGTTTGGAAAACCTGAAATATTTGTATCTGCTTTTTAATTGTTGATGTGCTGATGTCGAACCACCATGCTGGATATTTTTAGTACCCATCCTCATGACTGATGGTGTATGTAGGAATCAGAAGTAAGGGGATCACTCCTGGCAGAACTGGAGTGAATTAGAAATTCCGTTTCAAGAGATTTTAAAATATTCACTTTTTAACCTCTTTAAATCTACCTCTTGCTGTATTTTGCAAGGGTGGGGATTTAATGCATGAGGCCTACACATGTGTACATAATATTCTCTACCTTTTGTCTTTAATATTCCTTGGTTTTTAATTATTAAAGATAAGTATTTGAATTATAAATATTCTAGTTATACAGGAATAGGCAAAGCAGGCATATACCCTCAGGCAAAATTCTTCCATTATCCATAATCCTTCTGCCTCCTGCCTCCTGCCTCCATTTCTCTGCTTTCTATCTTCATGTCGCCTCAAAAAACACACAGAGGCATTCTTTTAAACCAACCTTCTCCGCCCCACTTAAGCCATAGAAATCCCTTCTCAATATGTATAGAGGCCTCTTCCTTGAAGTGGGATGTCATACTTGTCCTAAATATAATAAAGTGCTATCTTCAAGGCATTTCTGCATCCAAAACACTCCCCAGAAACCTGCCGAGCCCTCCCATCTAACCAGCCTGCATGTCACAAATCATAGCCCAGAAACTGCTTTATAGTGAATCATTAACATTGTCAGGAATGACTTGGCAGAGGAAAAAAAAAAGCTTTCCATGAGAGAACTGAGGGAGAATATACAAATGACAGCGTTGTCATTCTTCTGCTATTGTTTTATAAAGCTCAGAATTGATTAGTAAGAGTTTATTACAGAGGAATATGACTGTGTATTGAAATCATAGACAGCATGCGTTATGCCAGTATTTTTGTATCTTTGTCCGTTACATTTTAGAGCACCATGAATTATTTGAAATGTTTTGTTTTTTGAATTCTTACAGTGCTGAGTAAAGGTTCCTTTTTTTTTTTTTTTTAATATATAGGGGGAGTAAAGGTGTTAGAAAATAGATATGTAGATGTATGCAAAATAGTTGACCTGATTATTTGTAAGTGAAAGCCATTTTTGTGGCCACTTATCTGGGACCTCAGGCCTCCTGATTGTTTTGCCCAGCAGCAATGATCAAAAGGACAGGATGCTGCACCAACGATGGGCAAGAAGGAGTTCAGATGTGTGTCCTCTGTTTTTTTTTTTTTTTTCAGATTTAATGTGTTTTATTGATTAAAATATTACATTTGTGCCAATTTCCCTTCCCTCTGCTCCCCTCCACCCGGTGGCCCCCCTCCCTCCAGTTGTCCCCCCCTTTTAGATTATGTCCATTAGTTGTGCATACAGTTCCTCCCAACCTCTCTCCGTCTATTCCATTCCCTCTTACCTTGATCCCCAATTCCTATATCATCTCCCTCCCTCTCCCCACTCCCCCTCCCTGTTGACCTCCCCCCACTATGCTTCCCTTACCCACAGTTCCTTTTCCACTCTCGTTGCCTGTTTCGTTTGCCTTTGTTTCATCTCCCTAGCTTCTGTTTTTTAAACCAGTCCCTTTAACATCTCATATAACAGTGGTTTGGATCTAATGAACTCTTTCAGTTTTATTTTGTCCTGGAAACACTTTCTCTGTCCTTCTATTCTGAATGACAATTTCGCTGGATAGAGTATTCGTGGTTGTAGGTTTTGGATTTTCATTACTTTGAATATTTCTTGCCAGTCCCTTCTTGCCTGTAGGGTTTCCCTTGAGAAGTCAGCTGATAGTCTAATTGGGACCCCTTTGTACATAATTCTTTTCTTCTCTCTTGCTGCTTTTAAGATTCTCTCTTTATCTTTAATTTTTGACATTTTGATTATAATGTGTCTTGGAGTGGTTCTCCCTGGGTCCAGTCTCTTGGGAACTCTCCTTGCTTCCTGGACCTGCAAGTCTATTCCCTTCCCCAAGTCTGGGAAGTTCTCCTTTATTATATTTTCACTCAATTTTTCAAGTTCTAGTTCATCTTCCTCATTCTCTGGCAAACCAATGATTCTTATGTTGGGCCTTTTATAGCTGTCCCAGAGGTTTCTGATCCTCTCATTGTTGCTTCCTATTTCCTCTCGCTGCATTGGTTGACTTCTTGTTCCTTCTCCATATTCCAGTTTGTTGAAATGAACTCTGGATTCCTCACCTTCTGTCTCGTATGTGGTTTTGTTCCTTTCGTTATGAAAGTTTTTCGCTTCTTTCATATCTTTTTCCTGCTCTTTTGTGAATTCTGTAAGCCACCTGATAACAATGGCCCAGAACTGAGCATCTGACAGGTTTCTTATCTGTTCATCTGTCAGGTTCTCTATCTGCTGTCTGGTGAGTTGTGCCACCGGGATCTCTATATTTGTCTGCCACATTTTGACAGATGCGTTTTGTTTTCCTGGGCCGGCTGTCCGGGGCGGTGCCTGTGTACGCGTCACAAATTAGCGGCCGGTGTCTGTCCGCGACCTATTTCGCAGCCCTGTGGTGCTTTCTGTGGGGGCGGGGGTCCAAGATGGATTCACACAGTTATTCCGCTAGGAGACCGGGATCCGTCCTCCCGCCCCCCTGGGCCTCACTGTTCAAGGCGATGCTGCGGCTGCTTTCCCCAGCGCCGGAGTCGCGCACGCCAGGGGCTTGATTGGAGTCCCTCACGCCAGGGGCTTGATTGCCTCCGGGATTTTTCGCCGGGATTTTTCGCCGCCCCGCCCGCCACTCCGCAAACAGCTTTGCCTTCTTTAACTCTTACCTGCCCAAATGGCACCGCTGGTTTATAACTTCATGTGTTGGGCTTCCGTGTAGTTTTATTTTCTGGAATTTCTAGTTATCCTTTGTTTTGAAGTAGTTGTATTCCTCTATAGTTGTAGAGGGAGACCTAGCGTGTCCGTCTAAGCCTCCATCTTGGCCGGAAGTCCCTCGTGTGTCCTCTGTTTTTGATGGTGGGTCTTGGATCACTTTCTGAAGTTGCAGATGAATAGGGTTTGAAATCATTTTTCCTTTGTATTTTTCCGAGCTTATATTTTCCATTAGAACAGTTCAATACAAGTTGATTGCCTAACATTCCTTTGCCTCCTTCACCTTGTGTTGATGTGTGTAGTTGATACAGTGGCATCGAGGGATTCCCACTGGGATGAAGGCACTTGTTCCCTGGGGGGCAGAGTGTTCCTTGCCCTTGAGCACTGCCCTAGGAATCGCGCTAGGTCAAAGGGAGCTTTCTTTCCCAAAGTTATGGCCTTTCCCCAGGTCCAGCCTGAATCTAATGAATAAGCCATGCCTCTGATGGAGATATTTCTGATGGATCATCTCAGCTTCAGAGCTCTCCAAGACATCAGCTGACGTCTCTGCTATTACTGCATTGCAATTCAACATTTCTCTCTAACAAGTCCTGATTCTTTCACTTCCTCGCACATGTCATATTGGAGAACATTCCCCAATAAGCCACTTAAACACAAATCTCAAACTTAGAGTCTGTTTTACAGGAAACTCAACTTATGATAGTTACTGCTGAGGGTGGTCCTGAGAGGTGGGCTCTAAAATGGGATTTTGGAGTTAAGTGATTTGCTGGCTGACTGGTAATTGGGCCTCCATTACTGGTGGTAAGCAGGGTATCCATAGCCTTGGGATGTGTCAGTGGTGCATTGTTAAAGCCCACTGATCTTGAATTGTGATGAGATATCAACAGAAGAGAGAATGCATTGCAAGGTGTAATGTCTCAGGTGTTTGAGAGTTGAAGGGTAAATAATAATTAAAATACTATGGAATTAGCTATTGCTGCGAGCTATCCATGCATTGGAAAAGACCTGAAAGGCTGAGGGTAATTCATCACCAAATTAAGGTGAAGTATAAAGGCCAGAGGGCCCCCTTAGCATATACATACAGAGATTCCCATCTTCTGAAGCTGAAAAATGAAAGAAGTGAGGATCTGACTCAGGACTTAATAATGAAAGTAGATTATCTCCAGAAAAGGTTACATTTTTAACTCCAAGTTGTCTCCGCCAAGGTTTGTTTAGGACCTGATTTGGGAAGGAGTGGAACCTTGGGTTAATACGCTCCAAAATCTTGAATCCCAGATTTCCCTGACCCTCTGAGCCTGCAGAAGTGGCCCAGTCCTCTCTGTTGAAAGCTAAAGTTTTTCCCTTACTTGAAGAAATGCAGGGACCTCTGACTTGTAGAATGACATGTGCCTCTTCCCCCAGAATCCATGCCCAATATCCTGGTTACCAAAACAATAACAAGGATGAAGTCATAGCATATTTCAGCGGGGGATGTGTTAGGCCTGAAGAGCTACGCGACCTGGCCAATATGTTCTTGTGAGGCTCAGGAGGGTGTGAATGTAAACTATATCCTGAAGGTGCTGAATTAAGGAGCCAGAACATAAAGTTAGAAAGGAAAGATTGCATCGATATGGGAACACTGTTCTGTGATAGGGATGTAATACTCTGTCAAAGACTCCAAAAGAAGGTGCTAATACGCTACTATAATGGCACTTTCAAGTTTAAAGAAAGTGATTATCCATACCAAGTGAGGTAGAAAGTGCCATGAAATATGGTAGAAGGGATTAAAAGGCTCAGAGAAAAGGGAACCCTATAGGTTGTACATTAGGCTAAAACCTTCCACCCAAATGTGTTCAAAGGGAAGGCCTACATGAAGCCCCATTTACCAAAAGAAGGAATGAATTGGAGAGAGGGACAAGAGTATCTCTGACATGCTCAGTGTCTTTCCAGTGTAAGCCAGGGCTCATGGTAGAAATTGCTGTTATAGAAATAGTTTCTTTGATAAGATACAGACATATTAGAGGCCAGGTGGTGGTATTTTATCAGCAGCAGCAGGGTATGTGCAATTATCATAATGAGTGGCATATTTGGAGGAGCAGCCAGGGATTCCTCGCCTATAGAGTTATGGGAATGGTTAACAGAACCCGGATTACTAAGGGTAAGATAGATGGGCAGTTGACAGGGGCATTCTTTAATCTACTAAAATTTTAAAAACTCAGAGATAAATAATCATAATGCTGAGAGCAACTTTTCTAATAGTAAGTCATGATCTCTTGCCCAGTTCCTAAACCTGAGCCAGTTCCCAAACCTGAAGTTCCTGAGGGAGAACTTTGTAGCACCATCAAAAGTACATACAGTAGTGATTCTCTTTGTCCCTTCCTA
Source organism: Furipterus horrens (assembly GCF_987537825.1). NCBI lineage: Eukaryota > Metazoa > Chordata > Mammalia > Chiroptera > Furipteridae > Furipterus > Furipterus horrens. Next base: position 144,314,313 of record NW_028327173.1, read on the forward strand.
AAGACACTTCTGGCTCACTTACTTGGGTAGCTGTTCATCGAAGAAGGGTAATACCCAGATATTTTGCTGGCTATTAACCTAGACCCAAAACATTTTTTACAACCCCTTAGTGTGAGGGAGCCTAGGGCCAGGAAATAAAGTTCTGGCTCAGATATCAGCTCAAAATGGGTCCACTGGAACCACTAACCAACTCAGTTTTCACTTTCCCAGTCCCAACCTATATACTTGGAACAGACATATCTTGGTATTTTGTAGAATCCCCACATTTATTCCTTGGTCTTTAGGATTAGACTCATCATAGTATGGAAAGCCAAGTGGAAGCCTCTGAAACTACCTTTCCTCCTAGACAAAAAAAAAAAAAGCAAATAAAAATATTATATAGCAGGGTGAATGGCAAAAATTAGTGCCACCACTAAAAACCTGAAGGACAAGGGTAGTGGCCCCCATCATATATTTCTTTGATTCAGCATTCTGGCCCTTGCAAATAACAGACTGGTCCTGGAGGATGACATTGGACTACTGCAAACTCAGCCAAGTAGAAGCAATTGCAGTGTTATGCCAAGTGCGGTCTCTTTGCTGGAGCAGATCACCTGGCCTTGAGAAGCAGTAAGTAGCCTTTACTTTGGTAAGTATGCTTTTTTATCCCTATCAGGAAGATGCAATAAAGCAACTTGCATTCATGTGGACTGGAGAGTAATGTACATTTGCAGTCTTTCCCCAGGGCCATGTCAGCTCTCTAGTCTTATGTTATAATGTAGTCCACAGGGATCTGATCTGTCACAACATGATGTAGAGAGTCATTTTAGTCCACTAACTATATCAATGACATATGTTAATCAAAGCAGATAAACAAAAAATGGCAAGTATCTTGGAAACCTTGGAAAGACAGATGTGTTCCAGAAGGTGGTAGAGAAATACTCTGTAAAGATTTAGGGGCCTACCGTGTTAGAAATGGTTTTAGGGGTCCAGATGTCTGGGAAATGTCAGGACATTTCCTTCAAACAAATAGAAATTTATTATATCTTGCATACCTCACAATTCTTGGTAGTTGGTTTGGGTTCTGGAGGTAAGATATTCCATACTTAGGAGTCCTGCTCCAAACCATTAACAAAGTTACACAGAAGATGTCCATATATGAGACTCTATAGCAGGTCAGCACAACCAGCCCTTTCTTGGACCACATGACTTGGAAGACTTTCTGGTATTATGATGATAGTTGGTAGATAAGATGCTGCCTAGAGTTTATGGCAAATCACAATAGGAACTCATTAAATTCATGAGTTCTGAAGAAAGGCTATACATTCTGGAGGAGAAAATTTCAGACCATTGAAAAATGGTTTCTGACATTTTACTGGGCCTGATACCAACTCTAGGATAACACATGACCTAGTGGTCAGAAGTATCCATTATGATTTGATTTCCAAAACAATCCATTGTAAGACAGAAGTACTACATTTTTGGTCAAAAACTGTCAGGGCCAGAAGGCATACTCAGGCTCCTTGAGTAGGTGGGCCATATACCCATGATTCCACCAATGTTAATCAGTGCCTTCCTCGTAGCTCACGTGGAAGGCTACCTGGGAGTTACTCTTTTGATTAGCTGATCAAGAAGAAAAAGGACCAGTATAGTTCATTGCTCAATGTGTGAGTGCATGCTAAAAGTAGATTGTTGCTACACTAAAGCCCTATTCAATGGTTGTTCTGAAAGCCCATAGTAATAGGAAATCCTCCCAAAGGGCATGGGTTTAGATGGTATACATGGTCATTGAATATATGGACTCATAAACAGCAGCAAAATGCTTGGATGTTTGGTCAAGGTCCTGGAAGGAAAAAGATTAGAAGGGTCACTCAAGAAGTTTCAGGGGAGAAGGCATTTCTAAGGCTGTATGGTCACAGAGTGTGAAGACCTTCATATCACATGTTAATATTCACCAGAGAGGATCACCTGTGGAAGATGTACTAAATGACCAAATAGATGGAATCACAAGCACATGGCCATCAGCTAGCCTTTGTCATTGGCCACCCAAGTGCTGGCATACTGTGTACAGGAAGAGAATAGCCATAGTACCAGGGATGGGAATTATGCATGGGCCCAGCAGCATGGGATTTGATGCATCAAGGCTGATATAGCAATTACTACTACCAAATGTAAAATCTGCTAACAACAGAGACCAACACTAAGCCTCCAGTATAGCACCATTTCTTGAGGAGATAAAAGAGCTACTCATTAGTAAGTTGATCACAATGGATCCATTCTACTGTAGAAAAGCAACAATTCATCTTAAATTCGATAAACAATTCAGATTTGCATATAATTTTTTCCCTCTGTTCACAGGGCCTATATCAGTTTTCTAAGCTGAATTACAATTTACCACAAATTTAGTGGCTTAAAATAACACTTATTTATTAGCTCACGGTTTCTGTAGGTTAACATTTTGAGTGTAGATTAACTAAGTGGGTTTTCAGCTTCAACGTCTCACCAGGCTGTACTGTAAACGTCAACTATGGCTCTGATCTCACCAGTGGCTTGACTGGGGAGAATCCATTTACCATCAGTGCCATTATCTGAAGGCCTACAGAGTATTTAATGTTCTGACACAGGATTCCACATCACACTGCATCAGGTCAGGATTATGTGTAGTAGACACATAACCATGGGATTCTCTTGTCCTGTTACATGCCATACCATCCATAATTTGCTGGTCCATAAAGCATTAATACAGCTTTCTGAAGATATGTCTAAAGCATCAGCTTAGAGATGACACCCTGAGAGGATGGGCCACTGTCCTCCACAATGCAGTATGACCATTGTATGATGTCATGTATCCAAAAGCTAGAATACATAGGCTTGAAAACTGAGGGTAGAAGTAGGAGTGGACTTTTATTTTTAGCATCAGTGCCAGTGGCTCACTTGGAAATTTGTTCCCACATCTCTGCAAGTCTTAATGTTATGGTTCATAAAGGGGAACACTTCCACCAGGGAACATAGTAAGAGTCCCATTAAACTTTAAGCTACGACTGCCTCCTGGTCACTTCAAACTCCCTGTGCCAGGAGAACAGCAGGTAAAGAAAGAAGTCACTATCTTGGCAGGGGCGATTGACCCTGATCATTAGGAGAAGGTAGGGCTGCTTGCTATTACACAACGAGGACAGGAAAGATACATTTAGCACTCCTTTAGGCACTATCCTAATCACTGTAGTTGGTAAATGAACACATGCATCAGACACATCTTGAGAAGGGTAATGTGATCTGGTAAAATGGGGATCTGCGCAAGGAAATAAAAACACTAACTCAAAAAGTTATCTGCACCCCTTTGTTCATTGCAACATTGCCAAGGCAACGGAAACAACCTAAGTGTCCATTGGTGAATGACTAGATAAAGAAATTGTGATATTTATCTATATACAATGGAGTATTATTCAGCTTTAAAAATATGAGGAATTTCTGCTATTTGCAAAAATGTGGGTGGACCTCGAGAGCATTATGCTAAAGTGAAATCAGTTAGAGAAAGACAGGTACTATATGATCATATTTATATGTTGCATCTAAAAAACAAACAAAATAAATCAAAACAAACTCAGAAAATGAGATAAGATTTCTGGTTATGAGAATGGGATGCGGTCGGGGAAGGGGGAATTGGAGAAAGATGGTAAAAAGGTACAAACTTCCAGCCTCAAGGTGAATAAATACTAGGAATCTAATGTACATGATGACTTTAGTTACCAAGGGTATATAATATATATGAAAGTTAAGGGAGTAAATCCTAAGAATTCACATCACAAGGAGCAAAATCTTTTCCATTAAAAAAACTGTATTTATATGAAATGATGGATGTTAACTAAACATATTGTAATCATTTCACAATATATGTGGGTCAAACTGATACACACTTGAAACTCACACAGTGACGTCAATTACATCACAATAAAACTGGAAAAAATAAAAATCACATCAGCATTCATGTGCTAAAAATGTATTCACAAATAACAATGATAAAGAATGAAAAAAAAGGATGGGGATCTGATCTGGGTCACTCTCCTTCCATCCCCTTTGATAAACCAGTGGCCAGTAGGAATAATACCTGGGTGAGAGAAATCTAGAATGGGTAACAGAGAAGGGAGATGGTGAGAATGAATGTGGCCATGAGAGACAACTATAGCAGTAGGCTGGAGTTCATCTCACTAAGCTTTCTCTTGTCAGGTTCTTCAGGAGGAAAAAAAGAAAACTAGAAACCTGGAGGAGCTTCTCCCAGATGTGGTGAACTTATTTGAAGCAGGTGATTCTGAGTGGTGAAAGAAGATGATGGTAGTGCATACTGCAGTTTGCTGCCCAGTTTCCCTCCAGGACCAAGACACTCATTCCCCAACTGCCTGGAGTGTTATCTCCTGATGACTCGAAGCTGAGTTCAATCAATGCTGTCTTCTGCCCAAGGTAATTGATCGCATTGCCCCAGGCAATACCGTCTCCCTGGGGACAACTTCCTCCCAATGACTGGTCAATGCAGGGCTACAGAGGCCTGGCTCCTCTTGACTGGATTCAGGACACCTGTGAAGGTCAGCCCAGATTCAGAGCACTAATTGGATTACAAAGGCCTCTGCTTCCTTTACTCTCTTATGGGTATTGTACCGGAGAACAATTCCCAATTAACTACCTGCAGGGAAATTTGTGTCTCAGGTCTGCCTCTGAGGGACATGGTCTGCAAAACATGGAACTATTTATTTGATTTTAGAGAGAGAAAGGGAGAAAGAGAGAAACATCGATGTGAGAGAGAGATGTTGATTGGTTGATTCCCATATGTGCCCTGACTGGGGACCAAACCCTGAACCTAGGTATGTGCCCCAACTGGGAATCAAACCCCCAATCCTTTGGTACATGGGTTGATGCTTCAACCAACTGAGTCACACTGGCCAGGGAAAAGCATGGGACTTCTTAGAGTAAAAATTTTTAATAGAATGTACTGGATTATTCACTAAAACAAATTGCCCAGCCATTCACTTCTCTCTACAGATTTTACTAACTACTGTTCTGGGAGGACACATCCTGGGCATAAACTCCTCTATGAGAATATTGTTAAAGTTACTGAAGATAGTGGAAGGACCAGACTGAAACTCAGAATACCATGAAATGTTTTTCTTTCATTTTGTTTGAGTGAGACAACATATTTTAATGCTAAGAAATGTTGCATTCTCTGCATAGTGAGTGTAGTAAAGGAAGCTGGTTTGATCAATATGTCTTCTACAAACATGCATATTATTATATGCAGTAAATTAAATTTACCACCTCCATAAAAGGCAATTGCATGTCTAGCTGTCTCTGAATATAAAAATCTATTGAACTACAAGTGGTTAAACACAATAAAAGAGCGCCATCCTGTGTAACAGCCAGCTAGGCAAAGGCAGATAGAACTAACCTGACTTGATACCACCAAACACTGTTTCACCATCTTGCTCTTCGCAGAATTCCCACTGAAGTTCATATGTGCTTTGCTAGAGCAAGGACCACAGGATGAAGTTCACGGATTTCCTTCAGTGGAAATATGTGTATTCCCTGGGTTCTCTTCACATCTGAGTATAATATTTGCATATAAAATTTTAGTTAGATGTAGTCAGAACGTGGAAGAAAACAAAGAGAACAAAAAGTAACACAAGGGCTCATTCTCTTCTGGTAACCAACTAGGTTGCATCACTACATTTTTGACATGATTCTCAAATGTAATACAGAGTATATAAAAGATTGTTCATCATTCTTACATTTTAGAGCAAGGCTAGCTTTTTCTTTGAATAAAAAGCCATTTACAGGATATTTCATCTTTTTTAAAGGTTTTATTTCCACCTATAAAAATTATATATGTCCATGGTGAAGACAATTAGGAAAATACAATGCAGTCACTAAATACATTTTATGATCTTTGAATTATGTTGGAAAATGCTTGTGTTATAATATTAACTGAAAAATAGGGAACAGAAAATTGTATTATTAAACATACAGTATATAGTATACTATAATTTGCTTGAGCATTTCCCTCCTGTGAATCATACATGTGCATTCTAATCATTCACTAATTAAAATATCCTAATGAACATTTTTGTGCATTAACATTCCCCCATATTTGGGATTATGTTTGAAGGGTATAGTAAAGTCCTGGGTCAGAGGAATGGGCATTTTAGTGTTTTAGCATTTTGACAATTGTCTTATACATTGTTCCTAGTAATGTATGAAAGTATTCATTTCATTTCATATGGTGGAACTGAGTCTGAAGGATAAATTATATGTGATTGTTGCTTTATTGTTTGTTATTGATCCAAAAAAATTTCAAATAAATAGTAAACTTATTCTCAAGAGATTATATTTCAAATCTTTACCTCTCTTTCAAAAATTGAGGTAAAATTGACATAAAATGCTGTGAAGGTTTAAAGTGAATAGTGTGCTGATTTGATACACTTATTTATTGTGATGCCCTGGCTGGTTTAGCTCAGTGGATTGAGCGTCGGCCTGCGAGCTAAGTGTCGCTGGTTCGATCTTCCAGTCAGGGTACATCAGAGAAGGAAAACTCTGACTCCAAAAAACCTCCGCTGCCTTGCGGCATACCTCTTCAGGGGAAAGGCTAAGGGAGTAAACCCCGACAGAAAATCCGGAGCCGGAGTCCCTAAGGCGGTTTGACGTTGTAGTCAACACCGGCAACTCCTGCGGCGCACCTGAAGCCAAGCTGTATTGACTCCGTCTTTCCCTTGGACCCTTCAGCTGCGAAGAGAGGGGGGTCTGCTGCATGGGCAACAGCAGACCCTCCATATCACCCTGCCCAGGCTCTGTAGCTTCAGCGTCATCGCAAGATGTCGATTCAACACGGGAGGAGACAGATACGATGTCACTCCCGAGTCGGACTGCACAGCCATTCTCGGCGGTGCAGATAGACTCTTAAGAAGCTACACCATCGTCTCTCGAGACGGACGGCTGCCGACGACGACGACGATTTATTGTGATATGATTACCACAAGAGTGTTAGCTAATTCCTCTCAGGTCATACACATAATGACCATTTCTTTTTTGTGGTGAGAACAATGAAAATCTGGTTTCTTAGCAACTTTCAAGTTCATAAGAGTATTATTGACTATAATCATTATACCGTGCATTAGATCTCCAGGACTTAAGTATCTACCTGCTGCAAGTTTGTATACTTAAACAGCATCTCCCCAATTCCCCCAGCCTCCCTGATCCCTGGTAATCACCATTCTACGCTGTTAATCACTTCGGCTATTTTAGATTCCACACATAAATGGGATCATATAGTATTTGTCTTTCTCTAACTTATTTCATTTAGCATAATGTTCTCAAGGTCCATCCATGTTGTTGCAAATGGCAGAATTTTTTCTTTCTTATGGCTGAATAATACTCCTTTGCATATAAATATGCACCACATCTTCTTTATCCACTCATTGGTTAACTGACACATTGTTTCCATATCTTGGGTATTGTGAATAATTGTTCAATGAACCTGGGAGTGCAGCTATCACTTCAATAATTGTTTTTCATTTATTTATTTACTTTCTTTTTTATCATTAGAGATTAGTCTGTTTTATATTATATATCATCTATATTTTATACCAGTTTGAGAAGACAATGCTTTGTATTGCAAATTTTAAAATAAAATCTCTTAAAAAGAATAAAATAAAATTAAAAAATTAAGCTCTCAAAATGCAATTTGGTTACAAAATTCGCAATGATTTATGCTAACTATTTCTACTCATTTTGATCAATAAAAAAAAGTACTTTATTTCCAATGGAGGTAATGTAATGGGAGTAGGGAAAAAAAGATAATAGGTAATGATAGAAAGCTGTATTTTTGAGTTGGTTCTTCAATATAATGGGAATAAATGGAGGAGGTGAGGAATAAAAAAATAAAGTTTCTTTAGTACTGGGCAAGAAGACACAGTTTTCTATATCCCTTTGGTTTACTGTACACAGATGTTAATTTCTCCTTTAGTTCTGCAAAATATCCTGCTCAGTTTTGGATCTGAAGAGTTTATATCAAGGAACCAAAGCAGATTGGCAAGTGAGAACACATACTTTTACCTCTACAGAAATAAATTTACAAATATTTACAAGGTTTTCCTCAATTACAGACTCCATTTGATCTATCAATATCCCAACAATTCAGTGCTTTACTCTACTTTGGGTGTGTTTTCAGTAGATTATTGTGTTTGTGTATTTGATTCACATTTTCTATTGATTTGATAAGTCCAACATTTAAGTAATAAAATCTTGGAATAAAGTGAATATAGAACTTTTCAATTCAACAGGTATAATCTTGGTGCATCTTGCCTCATGTCATGGACATTCTGCAAACATGTTTTGATGAGCCATTAAGTTAGCAGAGTTTTAGGAAAAACTGAACAATTAGTCAACTTTTTTGGCACCCATATAGATCCATGAACTTCTAATCACAACTGGTTTTCAGTTTTCATTTATTAAATTTTTTTTTCTTTTTTTTTGGTAAGTGACTCTATCTATACTTTATTATACAAACTAGAATATTTCTGGGAGTGAAAGGAGGATGCTGTGAAATAAATACCACAGACTACAGACACAACCATGATTATCCAGAGCAAATGGGGCCATATCGTCACCCTATTAATAGGGTACAATAGGAATCATCACCAGGGCTGGCTACATATATTGTGCCACCAGGGGCAAAGTAAAAGTGCAGGGTTTCTCGTCCAAAATTACTAAAATTTCAAGGTGCTGATAGTGGAGTATTGAACTGAGTAGGGTCTTCTTGAGTGTTAGGTCCTGTGTGACTTCTTAGGTCACATGCCCATAAAGCTGGCTCTGATTATTAAATATTTGAGATCCAGAACTTTTCTCTCCTCACCAAGTAAATGTCAAGACTATTTTTGTCATTTCATTATTTTTCTTTTTAAAATTTTAAAGAAATCTACGACCGTTTTGCTAAAGTCCATGGACATAAAGTAAAATTTAGTGATCTTGAGCTCTTAGCCTGTGATCCTGTCATTCTGACATGAAGCTTAGTGTGGAGGGCTAAAGCATAGTGAAATTCTAGACAGTTCACATTTAAAAAAATGAAGAGCCCTTGCTAGTGTGGCTCAGTGGATTGAGCACCAGCCTGGAACCAGAGGATCTCCAGTTCAGTTCCCAGTCAGGGCACATGCCTGGGTTGCACGCCAGGCCTCCAGTTGGGGGAACAGCAAAGGCAACCACACAGATGTTTCTCTCCCTCTCTTTTTCCCTCCATTTCCTTCTCTTTCTCTAAATAAAAAAATTGAACCAGTTTTTAGTTCTTTAGTTCTTTTAGCTAGTATTAACATTATTGATATACTCTTTTCTTCTAATCACTCAAGGGTCCCTTATTTATAGGCAAAACACATTAGTTTAAGAAAAAAAACATAAACATCTGATCTAAATACATATTAGAAAAAATGCAGTAATAAATATTATACGAACATCTGTAAAATGCATAGAAAATCACAATTAATACAGAGAGAAAGAGGGAGGGTAGAAAGAATGAAATAAATCTAGGATTTAGCAAGAGGCAGCCATACCCTTGGCATTTTGATGGATTAGGTGAGTGATAAGTAGCTATCAGGTGCTACTGATTAACCATGAGGAGCTTGGAATGGCCACAGATATTAGGAGAAATCGCCTTGCAGCTGACTCCCTGCCTATTAAAAAGAATGGCTCCAAATGAGGCCCATGAACTGAAAAAAAAAAAAAAAGAAAGAAAGAAAGAAAATCAATCCCCCCCACCTTCTGAAGGAAATCTATATTTATAAACCAGCTTTAGAACAAACAAACATGAAGTCTAGACAGAATAATGGCATCTGTGCTACAGTCTCACTAATGACCATGGGTCATACCTTTTAGATTGATATTGATTTTCACATTAGATAATTTTTTACCATGGAATATGGCAGAAGGGAAGCTTTATTCAGAGGTGCATAGATTATCACCCTCTGCAGTATGATTTGCATGATATTGGAGAGACTCATTACCATCTAAACTTCAAAGTCTGGAATTCCTCAACAAAACTAGTTTCTTTACAGTCATGTTCTAAGGAAGTTGAATTGCAGGCCCTGAGGTATTGATACACTTGAGAAAAAGGAATGTCTTTGTCTTGTTTACTTTATTAGTCTGATTAGAATCTAACTTTTTAATCCTAGAGTGGCACTGTAATTGATTATCTGCCTCTCCCTCTCCTCTGTGTCTCTTGATCCGCATGGGTGAACTCAGACAAAGGGTATAGAGAGAGCTTATGTACATTCAGAGCCCAGTAAAAAAGAAAAGGAGGGATCCTGATAAGAGGAAGATGACCATTTGCCAGCACTTTAGAAAGATATTGGAGGAGCAGGGTTGTCATCCCACAGGCCCTCAGAAAGGCGGATCCTTTCTCATCAGGCCAGAAAGAGAGTGTTTCCTTTACAGAGCCAAACCGATCAAGAGAAGCCACCCAGAATGCGTGTGTCCTGTTTCCAAGAGCCTTCTTCCCCTGCAGTGGGCCACGCGGGTGAGGCCGGAGGCCTAATGGCAGCCGCCCGCAGGAGTATACTGAAGGTGAGCCAGGGCTTTAGGAGCAAGGCAAAAAAATAACTCTTCAACCTTAAAAAATACGTATTGCTAAAAATCACACACACACATTTCAAATAGTTTTTGTACCTATACTTAAACTATTGTTTTAGCAAGTTGTACTAACCATCTACGCTTCTATGGCCTGCAGACTTGAACCCCTTTATGGAACAGCCTAACACCAAGCCAGAAACAAAAACAACCTCCACTCCACCCGCCACCCCGAAACAAAACTTGGTAAAGAAGTGATATTTTGCTCAGAAGGCCTTGGGTTCCAGGAAGGGAAGCTTCTGGAGACCCGACTAGTGCTAGTCCTTTGCTGCAACATTTCCGAGAGGAGCGCCCCAGGGAAGGTGGGACAGCGCAGAGGGAAGCAAGGCGAGGGGTCCGTGTTCCACCGCGCCCAGCGGCCTTGGAGTCCGCGGAGGAAGCCTGCGTTGATTTCTAAGCCGCTGAGGTTGGAAACTGTGCCGACAGTTTGTGTTTAACTTCTATGAAACACCTTGCACAATTTTAAATCTTTTTACTCTCAATAGTAAAGATCTGTTTATAAAACATACTCTTGCAGAAGTCTTTTATTTTCTGGTATGTTTTTTAAAAGTAACATTCAACCTCTAATGCATTTGTTGCGTTGCAGAGTCATAGGTTACTACTAGTTATCACAAATGGGAATATAATCAGAAATAATCACTTTGCTCAGAAATGGGCTAATGCTTCCTTTTTTTTTTTTTCTGGACTCCTAGAGCATTCTAGTGTTCTTAAAGAAACTGGAAAGCTTGAATAAGTGGTGGTGGAGCATTTTGAGGAGCATCCTGGGAGAACAGAAGAACTGAATTTGAGGTCCACTCTAACTGTGTGTTTGGGACAAATCCCTTGAGTCTCTGAGACTCAGGTTTACTTTTTAACTATAAAATGCAGACGATAATATTTGCTCTTCCTATCTCACAGGGTATTATAAAGACTACATGAAAATATATAGGTGAAATAACTTAAGTTCACCAATTACACGATGAAGTTAAACCTTGCGCTGTAGTTTTGAGTAGGTATTCCAATCCTTTTGAATAGTGAGAAATTTTAACTTCAATTCTGGTACTTTAACACAAAAAGGAAATGGAAACTGAAGTAAAGTTAAGTAGTTTTTAAAAGGGGAATTCACCATGACAAACCTCAGGGACCTTATGTTATTATTCATTTCTTTTTCTTGGGTGCCTAAGTAGCCTGGCATTAATTATGGCTACTCAATAAATATTCAATGAATAGAATGTTCAGAATTTGAGTATCACTTAGAAATACACTCAGTTTATAGAGTTAAAACTAAAAGGCAAATATAATTTTAAATTGAAATTATTTTTACGTATTGATATATTGATAGCAGTGAGTAGAGTGGCCTGCTTATAAAGAACAAGAAAAAAATTTTTGACTGAAGGCTCCATATAATAAGTTTTATGCATCAAAATTTATTCAAAAAAACTTTATCCAGACAGAAACTTGTATTTGTTAGCAAGAAGGTATTGTTCTTTGGATACCTACTATATTCCATACAACACACTAGGTGTTTTTTGACTATTTTGTCAGAGGCATTTGTAGTTTAAAATAATACATTACCCTATATCTAAAAAGTCAACATACACCCTTAGTGTATTGGGTAAAGCCACTAACTTCTATTTAAAACAAATTTTCTCATTTGATTTTTAGAGCAAGAATGGAAACTGTTTGTTTTGATTTAAATTTGTCCTAGAGCAGTTTCCATGAGTTAACATAGCCACAGCTGAATTATAAACATAGCAACAAAGAAAGGAATACCCAAATGCCTTCAAACAATTGAACCACTGCTTGGTTTCCATTGGGTGCATCCTTCTCCCCAATCCTGTATTGTAAATAAAAGGTTACAATGGAAAGAAACTTGGGACAATGGCATGGAGAGAGAATGCTAGAATAATAAGAGGAAAAACCCGGAGCTATGTGTTTAATAACCTCACAGCCATTGCTCACATCAGAGTGACAAACAGTGGACTATGGTAGAGCTCTTGTGTCCTCTGGCTGGGCAGCACTGCATCCACGCTTCTTCCCTGTGCCAGAACTATTTAGCTTCTTTCCATAGTCCTCACACACATGAAGTCGACAAGGGATCAAGGAAGCTTGCCATTGTGGCATAAGAAGAATAGAAGAGTGATGAGAAATTGGGTCAGACTGGTCAGGGGATAAAGATAAATCTTGTTGCATATATAAGGAGTATGAGAGATCTGTAACATAAAATCCAGATAGTTTAGTTTCTAGTTCTATGTGAAATAATCACTGTCCTTAATTTTCCCTGAGTTTCAGGCTATAATAGTTTTATTAAATCTCCTAATTGGACTGAAAGGCTCACTACAATAGTGAGGGCATTTGAATTAATAGAAACAAATAAAATAAATAATGCTACAAAAGGTATTTGGACATATTTTAGGACTTGCCTTTTGTTGAGTGTGAAAGTTATACTCAGGATTGTTAAAGGGTCCAAAGGGCAGAGTTCTTGGTACTCTCTTATGCAGAGACACATAATTTCAAGGTGGCCACTCATGCATTGCATGACTCGAAAAGATGGGGATCAACAACCTATGTGCCTATAGAGTACAGGGATAATGCATAAATACATACATTGGGCAAGCTATAAAATGAAAGGGAACAGCAGGAGTTTTGTTTTTGTCTGTGATGGACTAGTTCTCCCACAAAACAAATATAAAGTGTAAAATAATTTAAAAACATAACACACACACACACACACACACAACCAGAAAACAACCATTTGAAGGCACTAAAGCAACAAAATCATCCTCCAAAAGAAAAGGACTTTTAGGGACTTCTGGCCAAGATGGAGGCCTAGACAGATACACTGCATCTCCCTCCACAACTAAGAAGGAATACAACTACCTCGAAACTAGAGACAACTAGAAGTTCCAGAAAATTGAGCTACATAGAAGTCCAACAAAGATATAAAGAAGAAATACTCACCTAGACAGGTGGGAAGAATGAAGCTGGGATGGAGAGGACGCAGTGTGGTGCTGGCAACAGCAGCAGCAAGCACAGTCACACATTTGAAAAACTCGGGAGGGACACCTAGGGAGCACTTGGCACTCTCAGCACCATGCCATACCACACAGCTCACAGTCCCAGCACCAGGGACAATAAAGCCTCATTGCTTCTGACTGTGTAAACCAGCAGGGGTTGGGGCAGAGGAAGAAACTGCCGGTCTCTCAGCAGAGTCTGCTTGTTTAAAGACCCCCCATGGTCCTAGAATGTCCACAAACCCACCCAATATAGGAACAACAGCCAGGGCAACAGCTAGAGAGGCGTCAGTCCCATACAAAAGTGGGATAAGTGCCTGGAAAAGGGGCGAGTGCTGAACAAGTGGCATTGTTCCCTCTCAGACCCCTCCCCTACATACAGCACCACAATGTGGTGAAACAGGTTGCCCATACTGATGAATACATAAGGCTCCGCCCCTTAAACATAATAGGTGCAACAGCTATACCTCAGACATAGAGGCAAACAAACACAAGAGTCTGTCAAGATGAGGAGACAGAGAAGTATGGCCCAAAAGGTGGAACAGATCAAGGTTCCAGGGGGAGACCTAAGCAATGAGGAGATAGCCAACCTAACAGATGTAGAGTTCAAAACACTGGTGATAAAGATACAGGCTTGGCAGATATGCTTAAGTATGGCAAACACATAAGGGAAGAAGTGAAGTCTATGCTAAGAGAAACAAAGGAAAATCCACTCAAAACCAATGGTGAAGGGAAGGAAAACAAGGGTCAAATCAATGGTTTGAAACATAAGGAAAAAAAAAAAACAGTCAACTAGTACAGAATAAGAGAACAAGAATTGAAAAAAATGAGGAGAGGCTTAGGAACCTCTGGGACAACTTTAGACATGCCAACATCTGAACAATAGGGGTGCCACAATGAGAAGAGGAAAAGCAAGAAATTGAAAACTTATGTGAGAAAATAATGAAGGAAAACTCCCCAAATTTGGTGAAGGGAATAGACATACAAGTCCAGGAAGCACAGAGAGCCCCAAACAATCTAGGCCCCAAAAGGACCACACCAAGACACATCATAATTAAAATGCCAAAGATTCAAGATACAGGAAGAATCTTTTTTTTTTTTTAATGAATTCTATTCTACTAGGTTTTTTTCTTTCTTTCTTTTTCTTTTTTTGTAAAGATTTTATTTATTTATTTTTAGAGAGAGGGGAAGGGAGGGAGAAAGAGAGGGAGAGAAACATCCATGTATGGTTGCCTCTTGAGCGCCCCCAACTGGGGACTTGGCCAACAACCCAGGCATATGCCCTGACTGGGAATCGAACCAGTGACCCTTTGGTTTGCAGGCCAGCACTCAACCCACTGAGCCACACCAGCCAGGGCTACAGAGAGAATCTTAAAAACAGCAAGAGAAAAACAGAGAGTTATCTTCAAAGGGGTGCCTATAAGACTCTCAGCTGATTTCTCAAAAGAAACTGTGCAGGCAAAAATGACTGGCAAGAAGTGTTCAAAGCGATGAAAAGCAAGGACCAAAACCAAGATTACTCTATCCAGCAAAGCTATCATTTAGAATGGAAGGGCAGATCAAGTGCTTCCCAGACAAGGTAAACCTGAAGGAGTTCATCATCACCAAGCCATTATTATATGAAATGTCAAAGGGACTTACTTAAGAAAAAGAAGTTCAAAATTATGAACATTAAAATGACAACAAACTCACACCTATCACCCACCAACTGAATCTAAAAAATAAAAACAAAATCCAACTAAGCAAACCAGAATAGGCACATAATCCTAGGTATGGGGATCATTTGGAGGGTTATCAGCTGGGAAAGGGAAAGAGGAGAAATGGGGAAATGGTGCAGGGATTAAGAAGCATAATTGGTTGGTACAAAATAGACAGGGTAAAGTTAAGAATAATATAGGAAAGGGTGAAGCCAAAGATTTTATATGCATGACCTATGGTCACGAACTAAGGGGAGTGGGATTGCTGGAGGGAAGGGGGGTACCACACAAAGGGGAGAAAAAGGGAAAAAAAACTGGGACTACTGTAACAAAATAATCAATAAAATATATTTAAAAAGAAAAAAGAACTTTTAGATGATCCAGACTTCATCGCTCTTTTTTCTATTCCTTTGGGTTGGCGTTAAGAGTTATGTTTAGTGTTAGAGAGTCTACCTCCCCCTACCCCACTCTGGTCTGTGGAAAAGTTGTCTTCCACAAAACTGGTCCCTGGTGCCAAAAAGGTTGGAGACCACTGATCTAGAGGAGAAATACAATCTGCTACCTAGCTTTGTAAATAATGTTTTATTGGAATATAGCTATGCCCACTTAGTTATATATTGTCTCTTACTGCTTTGTGCTGCAATGACAGAGTTGAACGATTGTGACAGAGAATGTAAAGTTTCCAAAGCAGAAATATTTACTCTTTATTCCTTTACAGAAAAAGTTCCAGTTCTTGACATAGAAGAATATTGCCATGTCTTTATGAAAGGCAAAAAATTTCTTAAATTGTACATAAAGGGTACAAACAATAGATAAAAAGTTAAATTGTTAAATTGTACTTAATTATTATTAAGAATTTCTGTTCATGTAAGACATTTTTAAGGAAGAGTGGGAGAAAGATTTTGTACATGTCCAACTGTGGTATATTGTGTTACTTATTCACTGTTTTTTGCTCCGATTCCCCTTGTCCCCTTAATTCTCCCTTCTATGGAGAATGCACTTCCTTACCCAATGACTTTTGTTTAGATCTTATGACTTATTTCAGCCAATGGCATATGAATACACATGACATTTTTCATGACTGAATAGATGCTTTTAGAGGCGTTGCTAGTTTCTCCTAGCCCCATCTCTTGTTTTAACCTTCAACCATCAGAACAGGGTATCTCAGATAGTGGGTCCATTTACAGTTTGTTTTCTAGAAGGAGAAGATTATGAAGTGAAGTGAAGTCAAGAAAAGCTGAGTCCAGCTTGTTCTAGCAATGTTTACAAGAGCTGCAACAAACATGCAACCAACATATAAAGTGAACAAGAAATATATATTTGTTTTTTTAAACCACTGAGTTTTTGAGGTTATTTATTAAATGACATAACCTCATGAAAGTTGACTAATGCCTACATAAAGGATACATGTCCAGAAATATAATCCTTCAAATCAGTGAGAAAAAAAAAACAACTCATTTAAAATGTGCAAAAACATGTTCCAGGAGCATATCCAAAGTGGCCAATAAGCCTATAACAAGTTTCTCAAAATGCAATTTAACTTCAAATTAAAACTAAAAAGATATCACTACATGGCCACCAGAATGGCTAAAAATAAAAAAATGAACAATATAAGTGTTGAAAAAGATGTGGAACAACTCTAACTAACATAATACTGGATGGAGAGTAAATTGATACAATTACTTTAGAAAATAACTTGGTAGTATCTACATAAATATATGTATAACTCCATGATCCAATTCTGAAATATACCCAATCAAGTGAGTGTGAATATATAACAAAAACATTTATAAAAATATTAATAGTAGCATTATTTGTAATATCCCCAAATTGAAAACAACCCAAATATCCATCAACAGCAGAATAGGTATATATAAATTGTGGTATATTAATTCGTGATAATACCACACAGCAATGAAAAAGAAGAAATCACTCTCAGGCACATCAGTGTAGATGGATCCCCCAGCTTTAATTTTGAGCAGAGGAACCAGATGCAAAAGAGTGTATCCTATGTTTTTTATTCAATAATCAAGTTGATTTTGTGGAACAGAAGTCAGATTAGTGGTTACCTTTGTGTGCAGTAAGCACTGGCAGGAAGCATAAAAAACTGTTCCAGGTTCTTGCAACATTCTATATCTTGGTGTCGATGATGGTCATATGAACAGGTTTACTTAGTAAAAATGTTTGAGCTTTACACCTAAGATTTATGGACTTTACCACATGGTAGACTTTGATAAAATGTTCACAAAAAAGGAATAGTGGGTTCTATTAATTCAGTGTTTAAAAGGTGCGAGTGCATGCTCACACACACACATTGCTTGAAGGAATTCAAATGCAACAAAACAAAACAAACATGGTTTGAATGATAAAGTCAGCTTACATGCAATCTGCTTAAGGAATTCTATTTTATTCTTTACCAACTAAAAGATGAAGGTAAATTTTTTCATTCATGCAAAAATTATATTAGGCATAATGGTAAGATAATATAAAATGCCTTTTATTTTACTTTCAAATCCTATGGTCTAAAAAATATTTAGTAGTAATAGGTCCCTGGTGATATGAACAATTGAGTGTGACCAATTTTCTGGAATAGTATTTCTGTTGAATGTAGAGTTACAAGATTTGCTTTTACACATAGAAGGCTAGAATATAAGACCCACAAGGGCAAGTATTTCATTACATTTGTACCCTTCTCTATGCCACATTCCTGGAAATTTGCTTTGTTGGTGATAATAATAAATAATGATTGAATTAACATAAAGTTCAATAATTTATTCAATATAAATAATTATACACTGTAGTTCCACTGTAATTTTAAAACCCTTGAGGTTCCGGTTTAAGATAGTGACGTAAGAAAATCCTGAACTCACCTTCTCCCATTAATACATTGACTCTACAGCTAATACGTATGGAACAACTTTATCTGAAAAACAAACAAACAAACACCTGAAAACTATCATCAGGGAAAAGAGAGAAGACCCAGGTGGAAGCAGGTGGGAGAGCCCAGGACACGTCGTTGTCGTCGTCGTCGTCGGCAGCCGTCCGTCTCGAGAGACGATGGCGTAGCTTCCTGAGAGTCTATCTGCACCGCCGAGAATGGCTGTGCAGTCCGACTCGGGAGTGACAATCCCTGCCACACTTGTTACAGGTGAAGGCAGATGGCCGTTGTTGCTGCTGTTGACGCTGCTTCCGCCTCGATCTTTTCTGGACCGCCTCCTCGTTGCGCGCAGCCTCCGCGCGTGACGTGCCTTGCCTGACCGCGAGCCTCCAGGCTAGGCGGTCGTCTGCTTGAACTTCCCATGTGTTGAGATTGATGGAGCATTGTGTCATGTCCTTTTTGCAGATGTCTTTGAACCGCAGTTTTGGGCGCCCTGTCATCCTCTTGCCTTCTGCTAGCTCGCCGTAGAGGAGGTCTTTGGGGATACGGCCTGCATCCATTCTTTTGACATGGCCGAGCCACCTGAGGCGTCTCTCGCTAAGAACTGCATGCAAACTGCTCATATTGGCTCGCTTCAGCACCTCGGTGTTGGGGACCTTATCCTGCCAGGCGACATGCAGGACGCGTCGCAGGCACCTCATGTGGAAGCTGTTGAGTTTCCTTTCGTGCCTTGCGTAGGTGGTCCACGTCTCGCTGCCATAGAGGAGAGTGCTGAGTATGCAGGCTTGGTAGATGCGCAGTCTGGTTTTCTCAGTGAGGCTGGAATTGTTCCATGCTCGCCGGTTCAGTCTGGCCATAACTGTGGCTGCCCTGGCGATTCTCCGGTTGACCTCCAGGTCGACTGACAGAGAGCTCGAGATGGTGGACCCGAGGTAAGTGAAGTCGTTGACAACCTCCAGGGTGTATCCGTCGATGGTGATGCATGGGGGAGTCCCCGTGCCTTGAGCCATAACGTTCATCTTCGTCAGGCTGATGGCTAGTCCGAACTCCTTGCATGCGTGGGAAAGGCAAGTGACTAGCTGCTGGAGTCCCTCTTCGGAGTGTGATGTCAAAGTTGCGTCGTCGGCGAAGAGCATCTCACGGATGAGCACCTCTTTGACTTTGGTCTTGGCTCGTAGACGGGCCAGGTTGTAGAGCTTGCCATCGGATCTGGTGTGAATGAAGACGCCCTCGCTGCAGTCCTTAAAGGCGTATTGGAGGAGCATGGAGAAGAAGATTCCGAACAGCGTAGGCGCGAGGACGCAGCCCTGCTTTACTCCGCTGCTGACTGGGAAGGCCTCAGAGGTTGCGCCGTTGTAGGACACCGTGCTGTGCATGTTGTCGTGAAAGGACATGACCACAGCAAGCAGATGTGGTGGACAGCCAATCTTCCGTAGCAAGCTGAAGAGTCTGCTTCGACTGACCAGATCAAACGCCTTCGTGAGGTCGATAAAGGCGAGGTAGAGTGGTTTATGCTGCTCGTGACACTTCTCCTGCAGCTGGCGTAGGGAGAAAATCATGTCCACTGTTGATCGGCCAGCTCTGAAGCCACACTGGGACTCTGGGTAGACGCGGGAAGCAAGGGTCTGCAGGCGGGCAAGAGCGACCCGGGCGAATACTTTGCCGACGACGCTGAGGAGAGAGATGCCCCGGTAGTTGTTGCAGTCGCTGCGGTCTCCTTTGTTCTTGTACATGGTGATAATGTTGGCATCTCTCATATCCTGGGGGATGTAACCCTCCTTCCAGCAGCGACAGAGTAGATGGTGGAGCGGCTGTAGCAGGACTGGTTTCCCGCTCTTTAGGATTTCTGGAGGGATTCCGTCGCTTACCGGTGCTTTCCCGCAAGCGAGGCGGTCGATGGCTTTGCCAAGCTCTGCCGCAGTAGGTGGGGTGTCTAGCTCCTCCATGACTGGTAGGTCTGGGATGGCGTTAAGAGCAGTGTCTGTTACGGTGTTCTTCGTTGCGTACAGCTCGAGGTAGTGCTCGGTCCACCGCCGCATTTGCTGTTCCTGGTCAGTGATGACCTCACCTGTCTTGGACTTAAGGGGGGCGATCTTGGAGGGGATTGGGCCTGTTGCTTTCTTGATACCCTCATACATTCCTCGTGCGTTGCCTATATCGGCGGCTTCCTGAATGCTTCTGCACAGGTTTAGCCAATAGGTGTTGGCACAGTGGCGGGCGGTCTTCTGGACTTTGTTCCTGGCAGCCCGTAGAGCTTGAAGTGTACTGGGAGTGGGCGTGGCCTTGTAAGCCAGTAGGGCCTTCCTCTTAGCCTCGATCACGGGTTCCATTTCTTCCCAGTGAGCCTCGTACCAGTCAGCGTTCTTCCGCTCTTTCTTCCCGTAAGCAATAATGGCGGAGTTGTATATGGCGTCGCAGAGACGTGGCCAATTGGATTCGATAATGTCATCTGCCGCCACTCCCTCGCCGAGTGCATCTTCCATCTTGTTGATGAATTGCTGGGTCTTAACTGGGTTGCTGGCACAACTGGTGTTGATGCGTGGGCGACCCTTCATCTTGGAGTGGTGCAACCTCTTCGGCATTATGCGCACCTTGCTTACCACGAGGGCATGGTCCGTGTCGCAGTCTGCACTGTGGTAGCTGCGGGTGAGGAGGGTGCTGCCAATATCCGTTCTTCTGGTGATGACGAGGTCAACCTGGTGCCAATGGCGGGAGCGGGGGTGCCTCCATGACACCTAGTGGATCTCTTTGCACTTGAAGAATGTGTTTGTCACGCACAGGCCGTGGTGACACGAAAGCTCAAGCAGTCGCTGACCATTCTCATTGATCTTTCCTCTCCCAAAGTTTCCAAGGCAGGTGGGCCAGGCCATGTGGTCGGCTCCTACTCTTGCGTTGAAGTCTCCAAGGAGATAGAGAGCGTTACTTCTGGGGATCTTGGATAACGCTTCGTCCAGTGCATGGTAGAACTGTTCTTTCTCTTCGATGGTGGCGCAGAGGGTTGGGGCGTACGCGCTAAGAATGCTGACTGGGCCGAAAGTTGTTGACAATCGGAGGGTAAGTAATCTCTCTGTGCCTCCTGTGGGTGGCTCTATGGAGTTAACAAGCGTGTTCTTCACAGCGAACCCAACACCGTGCTGTCTTGGTTGGTCCGGAGACTTCCCTTGCCAGTAGAAGGTGTAGTTGGTTTCTCTGATAGTTCCGTTGTCACAACGGACACAATCTTTCCATAAACCCCACCCTTACCCCGGTGCAGTGGTGACCCACAGGAGGAATTCAAAACCCAGAGCGTCTCTCTGTGCAGCAAACCATTTGAACCCCACATCTCACAGTCCTAGCTTTTCCTCCCAAACATCTAGCTTTGAAAATCAACCAGGCTGGCTCCACAACACCCTTCAGGCTAGAACGATCTATGAAAGAGCTTTTCAAGGGTTCTGGCTCTGGAACTCATCTGCGCCAGGGCCCGGCAGGAAGAAGCAGGGATCAAGAGCTAGCTGTCCAGGCTTAGTGTGGGGGAAGTTCTGCTCCTTTGCTTGTCTTGTAGTGCTGGTCTCGGGGGCAGGCATCTGACTTGACATAATTTCGGGGCCTGCTGGGATGCTCTCCGGATGGAGGCTGGAGGGCGCCATCTCCCGCTCTCCCTTTGTCACGCTCAGGCACTCCAGTATCTCCCTCAGGGGAGCTTTCCCATGCTTTTAGGGGAACTTTCACACTTTTCTGGTACCATGGTCTTTGTGGCTGCTCCCCAGGGGTCGCTCCTTGATCAACCTAACTCTGGTGGTCAGAGACGCTTGCTTTCCTGGGTCCCACAGGACTGACCCCCAGGATACAGTGCGGAGAGCTGTCTAAAACACTCCCAAGTCTTTCTGTGAAAGAGGCCTGTTTGCCAGTCCTGGAGTTTTGGCCTCGGGAGCAGGCTTCTGCCTGGTTCGTCTTTGGGCCTACAGAGCTCCTCTCAGGGAAGGTAGCTTGGTGGCTGCCATGTTCTGGCTCTCCTTCTGCCTCACTGAAGCACAGTGGTATGGCCCAGACAGGAGCTTGCTATACACTCGGTTGGAGACCTGAATCGTGCAACTACCATCCAGGGGACATCTTTAGAGCACCAGGTGTTCAGCGAGGTTTAAGCTTGCAGGCACAAGACTGAATATATTTGCATACTTTAAAAGCTGCTGCCTCAGGGTCTGGCTTCTAATCAGCCTGAATCTAGGTGATAGTAATAGTCACAAAGATGGTCCCCAAAACTCAAAAGAAGAATGGATGAACACAGTGAGAACTTCATTCAAGAAACAGAAAATTTAAGAAAGTACCAAATAGAAGTCACAGAGTTGAAGAATGCAATTACTGAACTGAAAAATATCCCTATGCCCTTAAATTTTCAGTTACAAGAATCAGTTACAAGGTACACATTTTTACTAATAGAAATAGTGCAGTTTTAAACATATTGTTATTTTTTTCCTGATTTTACATTTTGATTATTGTTTAATATCTGAGAAACTTAGCTCAAATCAATTCAACAACATTAAAAAAATATTTTATTTATTTTTTAGATATTGGGGAATGGAGGGAGGAAGAGAGAGAGCGACACTGACGTGAGAGAGAAACAGTGACATGAGAGAACACACACCGATTGCCTCTCGCATGCACCCTGACCGGGGACCAAATCCACAACCCAGGCATGTGCCCTGACTAAGAATCGAATGAACAAGCAACCTTTTGCTTTTTTGGATGATGGCCAACCAACTGAACCATACTGGTTAGGGCAACAACATTTTTTAAAGCACCAAATGTGAGAGAAATCCTGAGTAGAGGCTGTATAATATGGTTCCTACTGTCTTTTCATGGAAATACAAGTTGTACGTGAAGGTAGTAGATGTAAGACAGGAAGAAGAGAAGAGGCTGTAGTAATATGGTATATTGAGTAAAATAAAGTGCCAGTGTGTCTGGTAAAACCAGCGAGTGCTGAGGTCAGGTAAGAAAACAATGTCAAACTATATCAATGAGACACTTTATTCAGAGAAAAAGTTGATCTAGAGATGCTCTTTGAAGAACTAGAAAATCTGAACAGTAACAGAAGAGAAGAAAAAAAGATAATTATTTCATTAAGCAATGCCAGTGTGCGGAGATAGTACAAAATGAAAGGGACTTCCAAGATTAGCTTGCTGGTATTAGAGGGCATATGTAAGTATTAGCAGAAAACTGGAATGAGCAAACGGGTGCAAACCACGAGTACTCCTCTAATACAGCGCTCTTCTAACACAGCGTACCTATGAATCATTTTGTTAAAAGGTAGGTTGTGATTCAGCAGGCTTGGTCTGAATTTTCAAGGAGCTCCCAGGAGACACGAGTGCCGCTGGTGTGCAGATGCACTTTGAATAGCATGGGTAGAATGTGTGAAAAGATTTCAAATTTGATATAATGGAAAACAGAAAGTTTTGAGGGGCAGTTGAGATAAGAATACAGGTAGATTATGGTAGTGATGGAAACAACAATAATTATAAACATTTATTGATTTTTTTACATCAGTTGCATCCATCCAATTCTTATCCTGGTCAGTTACAGAAGCAATCACCAATGAGCCAAGAAGATCATTGTAAAAACAAAAACAAAAAATAAACTGGGCTGAAGAGGAAGACAAGACTTTAATTTAGGCAAAATAAGTCAGAGAGGACCTAGAAAGTAATGAAGACACAATGCCCTGTGGCATGCCACAGGGCTTGCTTTGGAATCCCATATCAATATTAAAGTATTGATGACATGGGGTTGCCTTGATGGTCTGGAATTGTCTTGAAGCAATCAAACAGACCTCCACTTAAGCTTGCAGCATCTTTATATTCATATAAATCCAGTTCATACGTTAGGTTCATAAAGAAAAATGCTGAGGCTTTGCTTTTCTCTTTTGGTTTTTGGTCTGTCTAACCTGTTGCTCTCCCACCTCCCCTTTTCTCCAGTATATTTGCTGCTGGTTGCAATTATCCAGTGTAACAGTGTGAATTCACATTAGGGACCTGAGACTGTAAAGAATATTACAGAATGTGTATTAATCACCTGCAAATTAAGCCCTGGAATACTAGGCCCTTGCCTTACAAGGCCAAACACTTTGAGGTCTGTAGATAGTGTCAGAAATGTGTAGAAGTTTGGATACAAAAATAAGGAAAACTCTCCTAGGAGTAGTGTGGTGATGAATAACTTGGAAGCATCTTAGAAGATTAAGAGGCTGGAATTGGCCTTGCTACTTATTTATGAAGTCAAGGAAAATGCTGGTAGTAGGGCCATTTTAGGACAAATGATGTGCCCTGTCAATGCTATTGAGAGGTCAGTGTCCTTAGGGAACAGAATCTAGATGCATGTACGGTATGCTCCCTGCCTCTGATGAATTTTTCTGTTACCAATATATGCACTTTTCAATATGTGTTTATACAGCTGCTCAACTCACAGTGCTTTGTGCTGGAAAAAAGAAACTCTAGGCAGAAAAAAACTTTCAAATTTAGAGAAAAAAAAAGATATTCAGATTCCATTAGTCTGTCTTATGCAAAAAAAAAAAAAAAACTTTTAAAGTTAGCTAAAGCACATATGTTCTGCTCATCTTAAAACATTGTGTCAGATGCATATAACTTTCAGATAAAGAGGTATGCAGGGCAACGAGAAGTGTATTTATCTTTCTATTTATATAACTTTTACTAATTGTTATCACAAAATAATACATTCTTACCGTAGAAACTGCAAAATACCAGTAAGAGAAAATAGTAAGTAGAGAAAGTAATCACCCATAGCTTCACAAATTAGTTAACATTTTGATCTGTGTTTTTCCCATCTCTTTTCTATGCATATTTTATTTGCTATTTCACATAGTTGTCAATGTTCATATTAACTTGAATTTTGCTTTTAAATGTTATCATTATACCACTTTTTAACATAACAGATGAAGGCTTCTAGGGGTGCTTCTGATGTTGAAATTATCAGGCATTTCACCCTTGGAATGTTAAGAGGATTAAAATAAATTGGTAGTTCTATAAAGTAGGATGCACACCCAGGAAACTGCTTTTTCTCTAGTGTTAAAACTTCATAAATTCTGTTTAAAACCTTTATAACCTTTATCTGTACTTCTATCAGACCTTTAAAGGGAGACTGTATTGTGAGGAGATAAGATTTTTGTTCTTGCTGAATATCTGAATTTGTGTAGAAATCTATCTATAAAATTCCAGTTGTCAGTGTAAGAAACATTCAAACCTGTAGAGAAGCATTGGTGAGTTGAAGCCAAACTGACCACATTTGTTGGGAAGCAATGTCTCACCAGACTGAGAACTACTCTGAAAATGGCCGTTCATCACCTTATTTTATGCTTTCGAATCAAAGGAGCCGCAAGGAAGATACACGAGGTCCATGGGCAATAGGTTAGGAGAGGCAGGAGAATGCAAAGTGGGGAAACCGCTGGGATTGGAAAAAAGGTAAAACGATAGACACATACCTCTTTTACATAGATGGGTAAGGGATAGTTAGCAATCAACAATTAACTTAACAGCAATAAAAATGAGGGGATTTGTAGTCTCAGCTTGTGCCTGAGGGGTTTGGGAACAAAGGAAGTTACCCTGACATTCCAAAGGTATGTTATCATAGATACAAAAAGGCAATGGACAGGCTTAGTTAAGGTAAAGGTTGACCTTTGTTTGGGAAAAATACTGGCTTCGGACATGACTAACCACTAAGAACTGCTTTTAGTTGATACGTTTTAATTTTAGACCATCCTTTGCGGTTACTTTAGGTCTCTGAGTTCGTAAGGCTGCCTCACAGGCCAGCGACCGGTTTCATAGAAGACAATTCTTCCATGGACTGGGAGTGTGGGGGGATGGCTTTATAGCCTGCCACCAGGTGCAGCTTAATTGTCACTTCCACCGATTGATACGTTTTGATATGAGTCTATAAGCAATTGATTTACTATGGTCTCTGTGCAGTCAAACCTCTCTGCTAATGATAATCTGTATTTGCAGCCGCTCCCTGGCACTAGCATCACTGCCTCAGCTGGACCTCAGATCATCAGGCATTAGATCTTCATAAGGAGCACACAACCTAGATCCCTCACATGCACAGTTCACAGTAGGGTTTGCGCTCCTATGAGAATCTAATGCCGCCGTTGATCTGACAGGAGGCAGAGCTTAGGTGGTAGTGCAAGCGATGGGAAGTGGTTGTAAATACAGATGAAGCTTCGCTCACCCGCAGCTCACCTCCTTCTGCGTAGCCCAGTTCCTAACAGGTCATGGACAGGTACCAGCCCCCGTCCACGGCCCAGGGCTTAGAGAACCTCTGAATAAAGTAAAGCTAGAGTTCGGTGTTAGAGAAAAGGAACAGGGGGGAATATTTTCTCCCCTCACAGATGACCACCATGGTCTTAAATTTTCTTGTATAATTTGCAATAAAGATTTTTAAGGTGTACTTTACATAAAATAAAATGAACCCCTCTGCTCCAGGCAAACATCAATTTATTCTCTGACTATGGATTAGCTTTGCCGGTTCTAGAATTTTATATAAATAGAATTATATATTAAGTGTTCCATTGTGTTTCACTTCCTTTGCTCTGTAAAATATTTCTGAGATTCATTTGTGTTGTTGAGTGTATCTGCTTGTTTCCTTCTAAGTAGAGTTCCACTGCCTGGTGTTTCAGTTTGTTTATTCATTCACTAGCTAAAGGACATTGAGATTGTTTCCAGGAACATTCGTATGTAGGTTTTTCTATGAACACAGGCTTTCCTTTCTCTTGGGTAAATACTTTAAGAACAGGGTTTTTGGATCTTAGGCTAACTATATTCAACTTTAAAAAAAATAATTTGTTTATTTTATTTTTAGAGAGAGGGGAAAGGAGAAAGAGAGGGAGAGAAACATCACTGTGTGGTTGCCTCTCACTCGCGCCCCCAACTGGGGACCTGACGTGCAACCTAGTCATGTACCCTGACTGGGAATTGAACCAGCGACACTTGGCTTGCAGGCTGACACTCAATCCACTGAGCCACAGCAGCCAGGTTATATTCAACTTTTTAAGAAACTGCCAAACTCTTTTCCAAAGTGCCTGTATTATTTTTGCATTTGTAACAACAATGTATCAGAGTTCCAGTTGTTCTGCATCTTCATCAACACTTGCTGTTTTCAGACACCTTGAAAGTGTGACGTGGTATCTCTATGTAATTTTAATTCTCATTTCCTAATACCTAAGAATGTTGAGCATCTTTTCATGAGCATCTTTTTTTTTTGACCATTTATATATTTTCATTGGGGAAGTGTCTGTTTAAACCTTTTGCTAATTAAAAAAAAATCGGCTGTTTGCTTGATAGAGTTTTTATTTATTATTATTATTATTTATCCTCACCTGAGGATATGCTTATTGACTTTAGAGAGAGGGGAAAGGAAGGAGAGAGAGAGTAACATCAATGTGAGAGAGAAACATTAATCGGTTGCTTCCCATATGTGCCCTGACCAGGCATTGAACCCACAACATAGGCATGTGCCCTAACTGGGAATTGAACCCATGATATTTTGGTCTATGAGATAATGCTTCAACCAACTGAGCCACACTGGCCAGGGCTCTTGATAGAGTTTTTAAAAACAGCTTTATTGAGGTATAATTGATGTAAATAACTGCAGACATTTAAGTACGCAATTGATCAAGTTTTGAAATATGGACACACATGAAACTGACACCTCACTCAAGATAGTAAACACATCCATCACCTCCATTACTTCATTCTTTTTTACCTGCACTCCATGCCCCTCTCCTTACTACCCAGTGGCATCGCCAAGCAGCCGCAGATCTGCTTTCTAAACCTAGAGAATTCTTGAATCTGTTATTTTAGTGGTTGTTTTAGTTTATAACATGCATTGTTAACTTATCACAGTCTACTTTCAAGTGGTATTAGACTCTGTGGAATGGACAAGCTCTATAAAAAATGTACTTTCATTTCTTACTTCCCTTGCTTTTATGCTATTACCGCTTATTTTACATGTATGACAGGTTATAAACTCCACAGTATACTGTTACTTTTTGTGTAAAACTTAATTATATTTTATTTCTGCCTCTTTTAATTTTTTAATAAGCTTACAATATACATCTTTAATTAATAACAGTCTACCTTCAAATAATTTTGTATTACTTCATATGTGGTATAAGAAACTCATAATTTTGTACTCCAAATTTCTCTCTCCTATCTTTTGTTATTTTTCAAAAATATCAGTTTTATATATGCCTTATGTGACAGTATATTGACACTATTTACTTTAGACAGTAATTATATTTTTAGGATTAACAAAAAATAAGAAAAAAATACTTTTAACTTCATTTTAATCATGTCCAGAGATATGCCTTTGTGTAAATCCATGTTTGTCTGGTACCATATTCCTTCTGCTTGAAGAATTTGCTTTACTGTTGTTTGTAATGCAGGTCTTTAGAAAATTAATTCTCTCAGCTTTTATTTATCTGAAAAAAATATTTTTCCTTCAATTTTAATCTTGCCTTTTATCCATTTAGCACTTTAATGATGTCCTCCCCGCCCTCCACTCCCCGGCTTGCATACTTTGAAACAAGGTCTGCGGTAATTCTTACCTTTATTCCATTACACATAATATGTCTTTTTTTCTCTGGCTGCTTTCAAGATTTTCTCTTTATTTCTCACTTTAAGTAGTTTGAATATAGTGTGACTAGATTTTAAAATTATTATTATAAATATTATTGGTATATTCTGAGTTCCTCAAAATTTTGAGTTGATATATTTTACCACTTTTTGTAAAATTTTTGGCTATTGTAGGTTCAAATATACCTACTGCCTAATTTTCTCTTTCCTCTTCTCTAGGATTAAAATTATACAAATTTTAGAGTATTTAATAGCTTCTGGGTGCTCTTTTCTGTTCTATTTTGATCTCATTCTTTTTTGTCTCTGTGTTTTTGTTTATGAAATTTCTATTGTTTTATCTTCAAGTTCACTGATTCTCTACTTATTTGTGTTGAGAGTCTACTTATAAGCTTATAAAAGGCATTCTTCAACTTATATGTTTTTTATTTCTAGTATCACCATAAGATTTTTTCTTCTATTGGTTGAAATTTCTCATCTATTAATATATTTTGTCCATCTTTTAAACTAGAGCTATTAACCTGTCAAGATTACTTTGGGTCTGGTTATACTGATTCCTTAGTCTCCTTTTTACAATTTATTTATTTTTAGAGAGGGGGAAGGAAGGGAGAAAGACAGGGAGAGAAACATCGGTGTACAAGAGAAACATCAATCACCTGACTCTTGCATGCCCCCAAATGGGGACCTGGCCCACTACCCAGGCAAGTGCCCCGACAGGGAATTGAGCTGGTGACCTTTCAGCTTCTAGGACAATGCCCAACCCATTGAGCCATATCAGTCAGGACTGATTCTTTGGTCTCTTGACAAATGTTTTTTCCCCCCTCTGAATGCTGACATTATATGTAGAACAGTAAAGGCCAAAGTCAACAGTATTTATTTCTAGAAATAGGCAAGCCTCTTCTTTGAGGTCATTAATGTTGGAGTTTGCATCCATGTACTAAGGATTTGAGCTCAGGAGTGTTTGGTTGTTGTTGCTCTGATTACCTTCTGTGCACAACCAATTGCAAATTCCTCCTGTACTATCTTATGTATATGGTATGGGCTGGGTTGCTGAAGGACTTTTTAATGTTCCTTCTTTTTCTTCTTTGTCCTTCTTTGTGCCTGTGTTTATTTTTTAATTTAATCTTTATCGTATTCTTCTATTATCACCTAGTCCCCTTATAACCCCTCCCCACAGCAACCACCACAAAGTTGTCCATGTCCATGAGTCATTTTTCCTTTCATTCAATCCCTCCACCACCTCACCTCCCCCCATCCCCAGCTGTCATCCTGCTCTCCATCTATGAGTCTGTCTCCATTTTCCTTGTTAGGTCAGTTTGTTCATTAGATTCCATATATGAGTAAAATTATAGGTATTTGTCTTTCTCTGACTGGCTTATTTCATTTAGTATAATGTTCTCCAGGTCCATCTATACTGTCACAAAGGGTATAATTTTCTTTTTTTATGGCCAAGTAATATTCCACTGTGTAAATGTCCCATAGTTGTTTTATCCACTTATTTAATGATGAACACTTGGGCTGCTTCCATATCTTGGAGATTGTAAATAATGCTGCAATGAACATATGGGTGCTTACGTTCTTTCAAATTAGTGTTTTGGCTTCCTTTAGATACATCCCTAGAAGTGGGGTCGCTGGGTCAAAAGGCAGATACATTTTTTATTTTTTGAGGTATCTCTATACTGCTTTCTATGGTGGCTGCACTAGTCTGCATTCCCATCATCAGTGCAAAAGGTTTTGCCTTTCTCCACATTGTCACCAGCACTTGTTATTTGTTGATTTATTGATGATAGCAACTCTGACAGATGTGAGGTGGTATCTCATTGTGGTTAGTAATTTTGAGCATCTTTTCTTATGTCTATTGGCCATTTCTATGTCCTCTTTAGAGAAGTGTATATTCAGGTCCTTTGTCCATTTTTCAACTGGGCTTTCTTTTGTGTGTTAGTGTGTGTGTGTGTGTTGAGTTCTGTAAGTTGTTTACGAATTTTCGATATTAACCACTTATTAGATGTATCAGGGAATATGTTTTTCCATTCTGCAGGTTGTCTTTATTATTTTGTTTATGTTTTCCTTTGCTGTGCAAAACCTTTTTAGTTTGTTGTAGTCCCATTTGTTTATTTTTTCTTTTGTTTTTCTTGCTTGGAAAGATATATCTGATAAAATATTGCTACGAGCAATGTCTGAGATTTGGCTCCCTATGTTTTCTTCTATGATTTTCATTGTTTCAGGTCTACCACTTAAGTCTGATCTATTTTGAATTTATTCTTGTGGTGTTAGAAGATGGTCTAGCACCTGTCCAATTTTTCCAGCACCATTTATTGAATAATCTACCTTTAGCCCATTGTATGTGCTTGCTTCCTCTGTTGAACATTAATAGACTATAAAGGCGTGGGTTTATTTCTAGGTTCTCTATTCTGTTCCATTGATCTATGTGTCTGTTTTTATGCCAGTACCATGCTGTTTTGATTACTATGGTCTTATAGTATAGTTTCACATTAGGTAGCTTGATTCCTCTAACTTTGTTCTTCTTTATCGGGATTGTTGTTGCTATGTGGGGCCTTTTGTGGTTCAATATAAAGTTTTGAAATATTTGTGCTACTTCTGTGAAATACATCATTGGAATCTTGATAGGAATTGCATTGAATCTATAGAGCTTTGGGTAGTAAGGACATTTCAATGATGTTAATTCTTCCTATCTGTGAACATGCTATAAGATTCCATTTATTTGTATCTTCTTTTTTCTTCAATGTCTTATAATTTTCCTTGTATAGGCCTTTTACATCCTTGGTTAGCTTTATTCCTAGGTATTTTATTCTTTTTGTAGCAATTATGAAAGGGATTGTTTATTTAATTTCCATTTCTGTTAGTTTGTTATTGGCATATAAAACTTAAACTGATTATGAATATTAATTTTGTATCTTGCTACTTTGCTGAATTCATTTACTAGTTCTAGTAGTTTCTTGGTGGAATCTTTGGGTTTTTCTATGTACAATAACATGCCATCTGCAAATAATGACAGTTTTACTTCTTTTCCAATTTGGATGCCTTTTATTTCTTCTTCTTGTCTGTTTGCCATGGCTAAGATTTCCAGTACTATGTTGCATAAGAGAAGTGAAAGTGGACATTCCTGTCTTATTCCCTATTTTAAGGTGAAGGCTTATAGTTTTTGCCCTTTGAGTATGATGCTGGCAGTGGGTTTGTGATATATGGCTTTTATCATGTCTAGGTATGTCCTCTCTAATTTCACTTTGCTAAGAGTTTTGATCATAAGTGGGTACTGGATTTTATCAAATGCTTTCTCTGCATCTATTGATATGATCATGTGGCTTTTATCTTTCATTTTGTTTATGTGGTGAATCACTTTTATTGATTTGTGAATGTTGTATCAACCTTGCATTCCTGGAATACATCCCACTTGATCATTGTGTATCATCTTTTTGATGCATTGCTATATTTGGTTTGCTAACACTTTGTTGAGAATTTTAGTGTCTATGTTACTCAGGGATATTGCCTATAATTTTTTTTTTTTTTTGTAGTGTCTTTATCGGGTTTTGGAATTAAAATAATGCTGGCTTTGTAAAATGAGTTGGGAGCCTTCCCTTCTCTTGAATTTTATGAAACAGTTTGAGAAGGAGAGGTGTTAGTTCTTCTTGGAGTGTTTGGTAAAATTTACCTGTGAAGCCATCTGGTCCAGGGCTTTTATTTGTTAGGAGTCTTTTTGATTACTGCTTCAATTTCATTAGGTGTATTCAGATTCTCTGATTCTTCCTGATTTAGTTTTGGAAGATTGCATTTTCTAGGAATTTATCCATTTTGTCCAGGTTGTCCAGTTTGTTGGCATAACATTTTCTTACAATCCTTTGTATTTCTTTGGTATCAGTTGGTATTTCTCCTCTTTCACTTCTGATTTTATTTATTTGGGTCTTCTCTCTCTTTTTCTTGATGAGTCTGGTAAATGGTTTGTCAATCTTGTTTATCTTTTCAAAGAACCAGCTCTTGCATTCATTGATCTTTTGTATCTTTTTTTTAGACTATTTTATTTCTAGTTTGATTTTTATTATTTTCTTCCTTTTACTCACGTTGGACTATGTCTGCCTTTTTTTTTTTTTAAAGTTCCTTTAAGTGTGAAGTTAGATTGTTTATTTGATTTTTTTCTTGTGTTTTTGAGATAGGTCTGTAATGCTATGAATTTCCCTCTTAGGACTGCTTTGCCAGTGTCCCACAGATTTTGAATTGTTGTTCCTCATTTTCATTTGTTTCAAGGAATCTTTTGATTTCTTTCATGGTCTTGTTGTTGACCTGTGCCTGTGTTTGAGAAGGGGTTGTGTTCCCATGCTTTTGCTTCTCTTATAATGAAACAATGATATCGCTTGTTACTCAGTGCTTCCTAGTCTGGAGGTGGAGCAAGGGTGATTCTTTGTGTCCTAGTCCAGCCTCAGTTTTAGGCTTGTCATTTGTCCTCGGGTCTCAAAGGTTGGTATTTCTCAGTGATCCTGATTTTCCTTGTGGCACTGGAAGCACCAGGGTTGCTACCCTTTGCCTACTAGGTTAAGAGTTTTATTCCATAAGGAAGAAGGATCTGGTGGGACTTTGGAATTTTCCACAGCAGTGATTGCTTCTCTCCTCAGGTCTATACTACTGAGAGAGGATTTCTATGGTCCCTTGCTCTCCCTGCACTCCTTTTCTTCCGTGTTCAGTGGGTGTCACCTTTTCTTCTGTGTTCAGTGGGTGTCAGTGGAAAAGAAACTGCAAGTGGATTCCCCTTGAATCTGTAGTTCTGAGAGATTTGATACTTTCTTGCTAGCTCACACTGAAACCTGAGAAATTTGTTAAAAATTTTAGCTGAAATCTCATCCACTTAAGAGGTGCTCAGCATCTCTTTCTCACATATTCTGCTACAAATGAGACAATCTTCACTTCTTTTCTCCTTGGAAGGGCCTGTCTTTCCTTAGGTCTCAGGCTATTTGGTTATGTTGTGATGTTAGCTTTCTAATGGATATAAGAAAAGTGATTATTTTGTGGTTCATACAGCTTTTTATTATTGTTTGGGTGAGAG
The DNA here is from genome assembly GCF_987537825.1 of Furipterus horrens. Classification (NCBI taxonomy): domain Eukaryota; kingdom Metazoa; phylum Chordata; class Mammalia; order Chiroptera; family Furipteridae; genus Furipterus; species Furipterus horrens. The sequence goes on from NW_028327173.1 coordinate 144,348,170, forward strand.
TGATGCTCTTTCAAAACCTTTATTTTTAATATACATATACATATGTGTACAGAAAGTATCCATCCATGTGATTTGAAAAATAGATACATTTATTGAAGAAGATATAAGATACAAGAAACACTCTCTATAGGACAATGAAATACCAGTCCCCTTTAAAGTAGGCACCTTGGGATTTCACACAGTTCTCTCAGTCACCATCAGCTGCCCCGTCATATTTTGCTGAATTTCATCCAGAGTCTGAAATCTCTTCTCTTCAAAGGTGATTTTAGTTTTGGGAGAAGCCACAAATGACAGGGTGCCAAATCTGAGCTGTAGAGGGCTGAGTCACCTGGATGATTTGGTATTTCACCAAAAAACTCTGCATGAGACATGATGCATGAGTGGGCACATTGTTGTGATGAAGCTGCCAATCACCAGTTGCCCATAACTGCAGCCTTCTGAATCATCTGAATAGTTTCTGTGAAGGAATATTCAAGCTTAATGCAAAGTTTGATGCAGATTCATTGTTCTACTTTCTCAGTCATTTTGAATGTGATGGCCACACAGTACACATGCTCACTCAACAGTGTTTACTGCCCCCATTGACTAGTACAGTGAAGTCATCATTGCTCACACATGCACATACCAGTCCACTCTCTTTGGCTACCAGGTTACATTGATGTCATGCAAACTGTTCTTGTTATATTAACAATGCTTGGACTTTTACAGGACAGATCTTATATATATAACTTTAAAGTAGTAATAAAATACTTTGTGTTTTGGACATACCTGATATTTCTCATTTTTCATAGAAATCAAATATTTGGTATGCATAGACTTCTGGTTCTATTTCCTGATGTGTTCTGAGAACGCTTTTTGGAAGTCTATGACATTCTATAAAATTTATTGTATGAATGATTTGGGTAGTAGGGATAAGGAGACTTTTACTAACCTATATTCAACTAGCTGTGGCAAGATGTATGCATCTGGGAAATTACCAGAAGAATAACTTAGAGGCACAGAAACAATGGAAACTTGGGTGCACTAAAAACAATGGACTTTTGGGCAGACACTTTTGTCCACAGCCTGAGCACTGAAATTCTTTTTAAAATATGACATGAATTGTGTTATTAAGTATGAAGTGGCATTGTTACTTATATGTATATTAAGCTAACCTCAAAAACAAGTATATTTTCTAATGACTTCAATGAGGTAGATTCTATGCAAATAGCTGTAGAAATAAAATTGTTATAGCAATTGATTTACTCTCAGGAAGTGGACACAGTACATATGCCATATGTTAACTCTTTAGAGAATGGGATTGCTTTGAACAGCTTAAGTTTGTTAGTACACTTATGGTGATATGCTGGAAAAACAATTTTTTTCCAAAATATTGTCACTTTGTTCTAAGTTATGTAAGAAATGTTATTTTTAACTATGGTAGGCTAATAGAATATTGTATAAATGATATATAAAGATTATCTGATAGGTCACTAGTGTGATATGACCAATGTGCATGTATCCTACCTTTGCAGAAAAATAATGGTTAATTAGTTTTGACAATTTCTCTCATTCTTATGTGAAGATTTGAAGAGAAAGCACTAAATGTGTCATTATTTTAATCCTTTTCTGGAAGTCTATTACTGATATAGAATAATGCAAGACAATGCAAATCACAGGGGAAATAAGATGTGCATTAACATAAATATCTGTGTGAGATAGAAATATTAACTTTCAGGTATTGAAAGAGTATTTCTATTTGCATCAGAATCCCTCATTTCTCCATTTTGTGGCTTTTAAAGTTTATGAGGAAGCAAAGTAAGGGAATTACTCTTTTATCAGTATATGAGTCCCTTTAAGGAATAGCCACTAATGTCTCATATAGTTTATTTTATATTTTGAAAAAATGTAACTTTGCTCCTCTTTTATTCCCTTTCTCAGTTTTGAATATGTTAGTGGAAAGTCTTGGTTGAGCCAAATAGGAGAATAAATTGAAATTTGCTTAACTGTTTTTGTAGGTTTCATTATTCTTGCCCTTTTTTGAGGCTGTCATTAATTACTTTTAAATATTTGAACTAATTGTATTTATCATGAATTAGACTCAAGGCCTAATTATGCATTCTCACAAAGGATGCAATTAAAAATGTAAAATGAAACAAAAACAGCTAGCATTTCTGCAAACTCAGCTTGCTTAATTTTTCAAAGTACTGTTAATAAAATCAACGTAACTAATTTGCTTTTATAAGTGGATTAATAGATGCTCGAATAGAAAAAAAATTTAATCAGAGCTAAACAGAGTAAGAAAGAAAAATTTCCTTTAGAAATGTAAAAAAAATTTTTTTACTTAAGGCATTTCTGCAGAATTCAGGGTCTGTATCTCAGAAATGTATCCAGTACTAGGAGTCTTATTCTGAGAGTGGACTGTAATATGATTTTGGAAGCAAAATATTCATAGAATGACAAAAAATGAAGTTGTCTCATGCCTATGGAACAGCATTAGTATCCTTGAATCATTGTGATCATCAAAAACAAACACACTCATTCAACAGATTCCCAATATACTCCTGGGAGCAGTGCTGCTCCAGTGAAATTCACAGACTTAAGCTCAGAAGGCCCAGGAACTGGCGAAGGACAATAGCCTCGCAATTTTGAATTTGGAAAGCAGATCTGTGAGGGGTGACTGACTGAGCAGAACTTGGAAAGCTGACTCTAAGCCAGCAGTCAGGAAAGCTGATAAATAACCTGATTTACACCACAGAAACCTGAAGAGGCTCAAGAATTCATGACCACATGTGACCCTAAAAGCGGAGGTGAAGGTAGGGCTAATAACAAGATGGTATGAAAGTCTGTTTCAAGTTGAGTCTGGGGGTGCTGACTGAAAACATAAGTTAAGACTTCCACCTAAATAAGACATCTCGATTTCTGCTTGGTTTCTAGAATTCTGGCGGCCATATTGCACCCTCTGGTCAGGGGCTTGTAGGGTTCTTCTCTGGGAGTCTGAATTGATTAAGAAGAACTAATGATAATGACCTCAGTAGTACCTGATAAAACAACTCAGCCAGGTCACTGTACAGTGAAACAGCTGTTTCACTTTTGTAAGCCCTGTTACAGAGCTCCAACCCTCAAATCATGTTTGCATGTGAACGGGAGCTCAAGGGTCCCCGGACGTTTTTGAGGAAAGCCTCAATGTGAAAGCTGCAGGCTCAAATAAACTAAAATTGCAACCTGGGGGAAAAAGAACTAGGCTGGAGCACAAAAACTTCAAAAAATGATCATTGGTCTCATAAATGCAAAATACAGCATTTTTGAAGTAAATAACAGGTTGCTATACAAAGGCATATCAGAGACAAAAAAATTCATATAAAGTAAAATAGTGAGAAGTACCAGAGAGAGAGAGAGAGAGAGAGAGAGAGAGAGAGAGAGAGAGAATATAATGTGAGGACATTGACAAGAAAATATAAATGCAAAGAGAAAAACCATATTACTGAAAGGATAAGATACTTAACTTTTTCAGGAGCTCCAGAAAGTGAAAACAAAATGGAGAGTAGAAAACCATCCATTAAGTCATTCAAGAAAATTTTCCTAAACTGAAAGCTTTTCTTGTTTTTCATCGGGTGCTATCCTGCCGTCCTGCAGGAAAAAGTTGCCTCTTCCTGGATTCTGTAGAGCACCTTTATTCAATGAATATTGCCAAAAACCAAGGTAGAGGAAGCTAGTGCAGCTCTAAGTCCTCTAATTTATTAGAGAGCTTGATACAAACAAAATTGTGCCTTCAAAGCCTGAAGGACTAACCAGGAAGGCTTTAAGTCATTCTGATTTGCTTAGAATTAAGCACAGTGTGTAACAACATGCAGTGATCAGGTAGTAACTGGGCAGTGACTCAAACTATTCCCTGCTCGCCCTAGACTGTGCCTGACTGGGAGTGGCAGTGGGTTCAAGGGGCTGTTATCTTGGGGACAGACATTTCCCTCTAGGATTGTAGTTTAAGCAGAAGGAATTTTAGATTTAAAATGCATCTTAAACATGCTAATACTATTTTTTTAAATCAGAAACAGGAACTCTTACTCTTGCAGAGAATGTTTTTCTGAATTATAAATTTATTATTAAAAACGTTTTACAACTTGGAGAGGGGATTGTTGGGGAGGGCGGTGCTGGGTGGAGGGGAGCAAAGGGGAAAAAATTGGAACTATTGTAACAATATGATCAATAAAATATACTTAAAAAAGCGTTTTACAAAGGTATACAGATTAAATGACTAAGTTGTTGAAAATAATAAAATTATATTGAATTGGCTATTCTCTACAAATTCTAGGCTACCTGCAGTAACCTTAGCTTATAAATACAAATATATTTCATTATACTTTAATTCTACAATCAGTGCAGTGTATATAAATAAACTGGGTAAAACTAGATTATGTGATAAACATCAGTTTCAATCAATGGCACCTGAGGTCCTATAGCTTGTTGGAATCTATTACTTTATAGGAGGTTGAACTTTTTAGAGATGGCTTCATTATCTGGCATCTATTAGTCAAGATTTAGGTCATAACTATAAATTTCCACAACATTGGATAAGGGCAGGCTGAGAAAGAACCATTTGTAATAGTGAATAAAGGGAAATCTGAAAATTAAATATTTATACGATTACTACTCAGAATAAAAAGTTTTATTTTTGCAATCAAATCATAAAAATATGAATAAATTGGATAACTACAAGTCAGCAATATACTATTTAGACCACTTTGGCAGGACTACAGACTAACTTGTTTTCTGTCTTGGCTTTGCCTGATTGAATGTATATATTATTATTTATCAGTCTGGACCTTTCCCCATGTTTATTTTATGTGAGAATGATTATCTGTGTTCTTGGATGTGACCTAGACTTGGAATATTGAATCCAATTTGGGCCAAAGGGCCAAGCAGACCTTATCTGTCATTATACATTTGAAATTGCAGTTTTGCCACTTCAGACAATTCTGTAGTTCAGAGCACTTGGAGAATTCTCATCTATGTGGCTTCATGGAGCTCTGGAATCACATCAAATGTTAGTATTTCTCCACTGAAATAGGATTTACTCTGCTCTCTCTGTTCTCTCATAAACATAACTGTAGTTCGTCAGCCAGGCAAATAATGTTGTGAATGAAAAAATAGATGCCAGTTTTTTTAGATGAAATTGGCACAAGGAGTGTTTTATTGACATCCAGGCAGATTTAAGCTTCTTATCTTTTAAAACCTCTCCAACCTCTAACCTGTCATCTTCAAATCTTTCTACCTGTGCTTCCTTACCTGCTCTTTCATTTCAGATTGATTCTCTGCATCCTTCATGCTCAGAGAGTCCAACAATTGTAGTACCGACTGCTGAAGGGTGAAACATTCAGTGTATCAGTGGGATTTTATTTTGTTCAAAACCAAATTATTTATTGGATGGTGTGGCAAATGAAATACCACACCATCCAGTAAGAGTAGGAGAAACTACTCTTACTTTTTCTTTTCTTTTTAAAAATTGTTATATTATAATTGTCCCATTTTCCCCTCCTGCCCTTCCCTCTACTCCTCTTTTTTCTAACAAACACAACTCATATATTTAAAATTACTTCTACAACACATGTCCTTCTTCTGAAATCTCATACTGGGTGGGATTCTCTGTGAAGAAAACCTAATCGTACAGTATATATTTCCCTGATTTCTGTGTTAAACGAACACATCTTACTTGAGTTGCTATTCAATGTTTCTTATCTACTTAAATGTCTCTTTTCTCTCTATTTTCCTTCCTGGACTATTTTAAAGACCTCACTATATCCAAAAAACTAAGTAGGAACAATTTTTATCCTTGAGGAACTTACAAGGGAGTGTGGGAAACAAAGATGTGTGAAAATAACTAAACGACAATATGAATTGCTAATATTTATGAAGATGTTACCATGTGCTGGACACTGTTCTAAAACCAGGGGATGTCTCTTAACACTCAGAGTAACACTACAGGAGACGTTAACACTGATTTCATTGTAACGAATGAGGAAATAGCTTTAGAGACTTTGGATTCTTGGCCTAGGTTGAGGAAACTAGGTTTTCTTGCTTACTAAGAGTAGGGATGTTTGTACAATGACTCACAATCTTCCCAAAAGCAGAAATGTAAACCAAAGATAATAGATTCCTAAATGTTATGCAGATCAAATCCCTTGGGAAGGCAGAGGAGTGTGGGTAGGTGGGGAGTGTGGGATAGGAATAGTCAGTTGGTGATTAAATTGAGTCTTGAATGTCATGAGGGTGTTGAGTAAGTGAGAGTTGTCTTTAATGTACCAACAAAACCAGGCCTCCAGCCTTGAGAAAGCTAGCTTCTTTTTCAATGTACTTATAAGAATTTATCGGAGTCTTGTTTGAGTTTGAATACAAGTGAAGTCAGAGACATAGATAGTTGATCAAAGATCACACAGCTTATTAGAAGCAGAGCCAAAATTAGGACTGGAATCATTTTTATGCCAGTACACAGGTATCCTCCATATAACATGGTACTTCATTAATATGGTTTCACTCTAACACAATATGACTAGAAGATATCCAAGAATTGCTGGTAGAAAAAGAAACTGATGAAGCAATTTTGGTGGAAATTACATCTGGAATGTGCCAAGATAACTTAGGGGATGATAGCACTGATGAAAACGAAGAAGTTAAACAGTTTACTCTAAAAAGCATAAAGAAAGGCCTAGACTTAGCCAGTTAGTCATGTTTCTTAAATGAAGATCCTTGCACTGAAAGGAGCTCAAAGTTTAAGAGAGAACTTCAGAAGTGCTTAGCACAGTATAATAAAATTTATAAAGATCTCTCAGCTAAAAGCAAGCATTCAAAAATAACAGATTTTTGACTTCTGGCCAAGATGGAGGCATAACAGATATGCTGTGTTTTCCTCCACAACTAAGAAGGAATACAACTACCTCAAAACTAGAAACAACCAGAAGTTCCAGAAAATCAAAGTACATGGAAGTCCAGCAAACAAAGATATAAAGAAGAAATACTCATCCAGACAGGTAGGAGGGGTGGAGCCGGGTAAGACAGGACATGGTGTGGTGGTGGCAGCAGTGGCAACAGCAGCAGGCCAGCAGAAAGCGCAGTTACACGATTTAAAAAGCCAGGAGGGACACCTGGGGAGTGTTCCCAGCTCCTCACCAGACTGCACAGCTCACTGTCCCAGCACCAGAGAAAATCAAGCCTCATTGCTTCTGACTGTGCAAACCAGTGGGGGTGGGACAGAGGCAGAAACTGCCAGTCTCTCAGCAGAGTCCGCTTGTTTAAAGGACCCCCATGGACCTAGAATATCCACAGACCCACCCACTCTGGGAAGGACGGCCAGGGCAACAACTAGAGGGGCGCCCGTTCGGTGAAGAAGTGGGAGAAGTGCCTGAAAAAGGGGCAAGTGCTGGGTAAGCGGCATTGTTCCGTCTCAGACCCCTCCCCCGCATACAGCACCGCAACGTGGTGAAACAGGTCACTCATTACTGACAAATCCCTAAGGCTCCACCCCTTACAACATAGTAGGAGCGACAGCTCTACCTGGGACATGGAAGCAAACAAACACAGGAGACTTCCGGCCAAGATGGAGGCCTAGACTGACATGCTCCCTCTCCTTCCACAACTAAGAAGGAATGCAACTACCACAAAACCAGAAATAACCAGAAGTTCCAAAAAATAAATGGAAGTCCAACGTATAAAGTTATAAAGAAGTGGTGCTCATCCAGACAGACCGGAAGGGTGAAGCTGGGGAGGAAAGTTTAAGCTGTGCTGTCCATGGAAGCAGTAGCGACGAAGGCAGGACAGTGGTAAGCACAGACACCCATATTTAGGGGATGGCGAGAAGCGCCTGGGGCGCACCCCCAGCTTCAGACCAGACCCATAAGCTTGCAATTACAAAGCCAGGGAAGGCAGACCTCCGTTGCCTTGGACTGTGAGGCCCGGAGGGGGTGGGGACGGAGGAGGAGGCTCCCGATGTCTCAGCGAAGAGTAAATGGCAGAAATCCATCTTGGACCCCCACTCCTGCAAAAATGCCACAGTGTGGTGAGAAGGGTCGCCTGGTTGTGATGAGTGCATAGGGCTCTGTCCCCTATAGCGTAGGAGGTGTGACAGCCCCGCCCAGGAAACAAAGGTAAACACAAAACGGTCAGGATGGCATAGATCATGATAGAGATCCTGGTGATGCAGCTCACCAAACAGAAAATATTAATCTAATGAAGCAGCAGATAGGAAATCTTTCTGAGGCACAGTTCAGAGCTTTGGTTATAAGAATGTTTACAGACCTGACAGCAGATCTTAAGCAACACAGGGAAGGAATGAAGGTTAGTCCTGCTGAAACGAACAAAAACACATATGAAACAAGTGGTGAGGGAAAGAAAATCAGGGATCAAATCAACAAATCGGAACATAGGGAAGGAATAAACAATCATCCAGTGCAGAAAGAGGAAACGAGAAGTGAGGAAAATGAGGAGAGGCTCAGAAACTTATCCAACAGCTATAAACGAGCCAACATCCGAATCATAGGGCTGTCAGAAGGTGAAGAAGAATTAGGAATTGAGAAATTATGTGAAAATATAATGAAGCAGAACTTCCCTAAATTAGAGAAGGAAACAGACTTACAGGTCCAGGAAGCACAGAGAGTTTCAGAAAAACTGGACCCAGGAAGAAACACACCAAGACACATTATAATCAAAACGTCAAAAATTAAGGATAAAAAGAGAATATTAAAAGCAGCAAGAGAGAAGAAGAGAATTAAGTACAAAGGGGTCCCAATAAGACTATCTGCTGATTTCTCAAAAGAAACTCTGCAGGCAAGAAGGGACTGGCAAGAAATAGTCAAAGTAATGAAAAACAAAAGCCTACAACCACAATTACTCTATCCAGTGGAGCTGTCATTCAGAATAGAAGGGCAGAGAAAGTGCTTCCAGGACAAAGTAAAACTGAAGGAGTTCATTAGATCTAAACCACTGTTATATGAAGTGTTAAAGGGACTTGTTTAGGAGAAGAATGATCAAAACTATGAACATTAAAATGAAAACTGTATCACAACAACCAACAACAGAAGCTAGGGAATTGAAACAAAGGCAGACTAAGTAGGAAACTAGAGTGGGAAAAGAATTATAGGCATGGGAACATTATGGGGGGAGGTTAGTGAGGAGGGGGAAGGGGGAAAGGGAGGGAGATGGTACAGGAATTAAGAAGCATAGTAGGAGGGAGTGGAGTAGACAGGAAGATTTTGAGAACTATATGCACAACCAAGGGGCATGGACTAAGGGGGGGGAATAACTAGAAGGAGGTGGGTCACTGGGTGGAGAGGAAAAAAGGGAAAAGAAATTGGGGCAACTGTAATAGCATAAACAATAAAGCATATAAAAAATAACAGATTTTTTTGCAAAAAGTAGAGCATAGAAATCAAGATAATGCTGAAGAAAATTAAGAGGATGAGGATATCTTGTCAAAAAGAAAACACATTCAGTTAATGGAATTTAGTAGTGATGACAAAGAAAACATTAATTAATTCATATTAATATGTAATACTTTTGATGAAAATTGTTTTAATAAAGATATTTCTCTTAGTTATAAAAATATAATAGTATTTTTTTTAATTTCTGGAACCTAACCCCTCTTTTTGTATTAGTTCTTTGTTTCATAGAATACAGATTTGCATAACATGGCATTTGTTAGGAACCTAACAACCGTGTTATATGGGGATTACCTGTATTTTAAATTACATTTATCTTGTATCCTTTTTGGACCCTCCTCAGTATAATTCAAACAGTTGATCCAGAGATTTCTGCCCGATTATTGGGGCCACAACTGGTGACTGATTTCTTCCTAAAATTAACTCCTGTTAGGGAAATTACTTGACCTATAATTAACTTTCCTTGAAAATGGAAGCACATAATCAATATGTGACAAACATTGCCAAAGAAACTACTAGCCACTACATATTTTAATATAAAAAACAATTCAAAGTGTTTTTAAAAAGTAAAAAAACAAATAAATAAATAAGAAAAGAAAAACTTGGGAAAGAGGTCCTTTGAGGTAATAATGAAACATCTGAAGAGAGATGGGAGTCTTTACCTTGTTAAATAACAGGTTAAGATATTGTCAATGTGTCAAGTTTAGCTATTCATTGTAATGGGAAAAGACAGTCTATCTCTACTTTCACCTCTGTATATTTTCAGTAATAATTTTAAGAATGTACACTGAAGAGAAATGAGGGAAAAATTGGGACAACTGTAACAGAACAACAATCGGAAAATAAATTTAAAAAATAAAATAAACAAAACACACAAACAAAAAAGAATGTACACTGGAGTTTAGAGGTTGGTATTACCAAAAACCAGTTTCATTCACCTTATACATTTGACGAATCAGAAAACTTTGCAAAAGAATTCACAGAAATTGGGTTTATTGTTTTGGCTTTGGAGGAATAAAAGGAGTATTTCTGGACATTTGTGTTTGTATTTTCTCTGTCTTTTTTTCTTGGCCAATCTTGCTAGGATTTTAATGTAGCCATAACACCATTATCACATCTAATAAAATCAATAGCTCTTTAATACCATCTAATATCTAGTCCATACTCAAATTTCTTTAACTGATTTAAAAATATCTTTAATAGTTGGTTTGTTTGGTAAGATATCTGAACAAGGTCTAAGCAAGTACACTTTATCTTGTTGATACATCTCTCAAGTTTCTTTTAATCTGTAATAGTTCTCCTCTCTTTTAAAGTTATATTTATTTAGAAGAAATAAGATCATTTGTTTTGTGGAATATTCTAATTTTTGGATTTGGCTGATTATTTCCTTGCCATATCAAATAACTTATTTTCTTACCCTTTATTTTCCATAAATAATAGCAATTCATGGAAGTTTTATTATATTTAGGATAAGATGATTCACTTAAAAATTTCTTAGACATGCTTGCAAAAGACAATTGTTAATATGTTATAGAATTATTTAGTGTACCAGGTAAGTGCGTCCATAATTTTTGGTTACAATAAAAATAAGGTCTACTCTAACTATATTAAATGATTAGATCTCAAGTATTCAATTTCCTGAGTTTTGACAATTCTATACTCCCATTTTCCAATCAACCAAAACAGACATAATACATATCTCACCACCCTGGGTAGTTCCTTTATGCCCCTATTCCATCAATCCTCCCTTCCAAAGACAAATACTTTTTTATTTAATTCACAACAAATTAGATATTCCTGTTCTTGGAATTATATAAATGGCTAGTTCTTCTCAACTAAACATTTTTGAGATTCATGCACATTGTTCCATGAATCAGTAGTTGTTACCTTTGTATTGCTGAATAACATTCTATTGTATAACTATGCCTCAATTTGTTTGTCATATCTTTGGAGTATTTGGCTACTATTGACAATAGTGTCTCTAAACATTCATTTCCCCCCAAATCTTATTGAGGTTTAATTAGCAAATGAAACTGTAATATCTTTAAAGTGTACATTGTAATAATTTGTATACATATACATTGTGAAAGAATTGCAAGAATCAATTAAATTAACACATCCATCACCTCACATATTTACTTTTTTTTTTTTTGGTGACAACACAAATTCTACTCTCTTTGCAAATTGCAACAATATTATATAATACAATAAACATTCTTTTTGTGGGTATATTCTTTCATCTATCTTGAGTAGATACCAAGGTGTGTCCTCTAAAATATCCTTCTGGAGATTAAAAATATTTTTTCTTACTCTAAAGTTGCAAAGATCTCATTCTATAAGTTTTACAGTTATAGCTTTTATATTTATGTCTATAATCCATTTTGAATAGATTTTTGGGAACATTGTAAAGTAGAGATCAAGGATCTCTTCCATATAATTTTACAGTCTTTTCAGCATAATTTGTTAAAAAGACTGCTCTCTCCAAAGAATCTTGTGCTTTCCTGAAAATCAAGGGCTGTTTATTTGTAGATCTATTATATTTACTTTTCTTTATCCTAATTTAAACTATTCTGATTAGGTTAGTCTTAGAGAAAATCTTGAATACAAAAGGTGAAAATCATTCAACTTTATTTGATTTCAAGGTTGTTTTGATGATAGTTTGCATTTCCATATACATTTTAAAATCACTGTCTTAATTATTTTAAAACAATGTTTTTGTACATTATTATTTGCGTGGGCTTTATAGATCAATTTGGGAAGAATGAATATTTAACAATACAAAATCTTCCGATCAAGACCATGCTCTCTCTTGCCACTTACTTAAATTTTCTTCAAGATTCATTGCAATGTTTTACAATTTTTGAGACAGATATAATACACATCCTTTGGTAAATTTATTTCTAAGTATTTAATTGTTTGAATGTCTTTATAAATGGTATATTTTTACATTTTATTTTTCATTTTTTGGGGGTTTGGTATAGAGAAATTTTTATATCTCAACCTTATAACTTGTAAATGTGTTAAGTTGATTCATTAGTTTTAGTAGTATTTTTACTCTGTGGGTTTCTTAGGATTTTCTATGATTATAATTATATCACCCGGAACAAACAAACTGTTTTCTTTTTACTGCCTTTATAAACCTATGCCTTTTGTTTATTTTTCTTGCTTTATTACAATGAAAAAACATGTAGTAACTACAATGCTAAAATAGGGTGAGAACAGACATTCTTATATTTCTTAGGGAGGAATATGGTCAATATTTTGCCATTAACTTTAAAGTTTTATTTTTTTCTTAGTCTTTAAAAATATTTCATTGTTTATGCTATTACAATTGTCCCAATTTTTCTCCTTTTCTCCCTCCAGCCAGCCCCACCCCACTCCCTTAATAAATCCCCACACCGTTGTCCACATCCATACATCATGCATGTATGTTCTTTAGCTAATTCCTTCCCCTTCTTTCACCGAGTTCCCACCTCCCCACTACCTTCTTACAGCTATCAGTCTGTTCCACGTTTTTATGCCTCTGATTCTATGTTGCTTGTTAGTTTATTTAGTTCATTAGATTCCACATATGAATGAGATTACATAATATTTGTCTTTCACAAACTGGGTTGTTTCACTTAACATAAGAGTCTCCAGGTTCATCCATGCTGTTGCAAGAGGTAAGAATTCCTTTTTTACTGTTGTATAGTATTCCACTGTATAAATGTACCACAGTGTTTGTTTCCCACTGACAGGCGCTTAGATTGTTTCCAGATTTTGGCTATTGTAAATGACACTACTATGAACATAGCAGTGTATATATTCTTTTGAATAGGATATATTCCCAGAAGTGGAATCACTGGTTCAAAAGGTAGTTCCATTTTTAATTTTTTGAGGAAATTCTACTGTTTTCCACAGTGGCTGCACCAATCTACATTCCCACATACAGTGTACTAGGGTTCCCTTTTCTCCACAGCCTCACCATCAGTTCTTATTTGTTGATTTATTAATGATAGCCACTTTTGAAGGTGTGAGGTAATATCTCATTGTGCTTTAATTTCCATCTCTCAGATGGCTAGTGACTTTGAACATTTTTTCATATGTCTGGGCCATCTGTATGTCCTCCTTGGAGAAGTTTCTATTTAGGCCCTTTGCCCATTTTTTAATTGGGTTGTTTGTCTTCCTGGTGTTGAGTCATAAGTTCTCTATGTATTTTGGAAATTAAACCCCTTTTGGATGTATCATTGGCAAATATGTTCTCCCATACAGTGGGTTCCCTTTTCATTTTGATGATGGTTTCTTTAGCTGTGCAGAAGCTTTTTGGTTTGACATAGTCCCATTTGTTTATTTTTTTCCTGTTTTCCTTGCCCTAGAAGATATATTGGCAAAAATATTGCTACATGAAATATCTGAGATTTTACTGTCGACATTTTCCTTTAGGATTTTTATGATATTATGATTTACATTTAAGTTTTTTATCCAATTTGAATTTATTCTGATATGCAGGTGAATTTTACCATTCATTCAAAGAAGAACTAACACTTACCATTCTCAAACTATTCCAAAAAACTCAAATGGAGGAAAAACTTCCAAGCTCTTCTTACGAGACAAGTATCCTAATTCCAAAACCAGATAAACATGCAACAAAGAAAGTAAAGTATAGGTCAAGATCCCTGATGATCATAGATGCTAAAATCCTCAACAAAATATTAGCAAACCAGAGCCAGAAATATATTAAAACATTATACACCATGACAAAGTGGGATTTATCCTGGGGAAGCAAGGTTGGTACAATATTCACAAATCAATCAATGTTATACACCACATAAACAAAATGAAGGATAAAAACACATGATCAGACTTCCGGCCAAGATAGAGGCTTAGACAGACATGCTGGGTCTCCCTCCACAACTAAGAAGGAATACAACTACCTCAAAACTAGAGACAACCAAAAGTTCCAGAAAATCAAAGTGCATGGAAGTCCAACAAACAAAGATATAAAGAAGAAATACTCACCCAGACAGGTAGGAGGGGCAGAGCCAGGGCAGAGAGGACATGGTGTGGTGGAGACAGCAGTGGCAGCAGCAGCAGCAGCAAGGGCAGAAAGTGCAATTACACATTTTAGAAAGTCAGGAGGGACACCTGGGGAGTGTTCTCAGCTCCTGACCAGATCCTGCAAATCACAATCCCAGCGCCAGGGAAAATCAAGCCTCATTGCTTCTGACTGTGAAACCAGTGGGGATTGGGGCAGAGGAAGAAACTGCCAGTCTCTCAATGGAGTCCTCTTGTTTAAAGGGCCCCCATGGTTCTAGAACATCTGCAGACACCCCACTCTGGGAACGACAGGCAGGACAACAGCTAGAGAGGCACCAGTCCCATACAAAAGTTGGAGAAGTGCCTGAAAAAGGAGCAAGTGCTGAGCAAGCAGCATTGTTCACTCTCTGACCCCTCCCCCACATACAGCACCACAACGAGGTGAAACGGGTCGCCCAGTACTGATGAATACCCAAGACTCCGTCCTCTATAACATAAGAGGTGCAACAGCACTTGCCCAAATCATAGAGGCAAACACAAAAAGATGAGGAGACAGAGAAGTATGACCCAGAAGCAGGGGTCGATCAAGGTCCCAGTGGCACAACTAAGCAATGAGCAGATAGCATGCCTAATGGATGAGGAGATTGATAACTTAACAGAAGCACAGTTTAAGGCAGTGGTGATTAGGATGCTCACAACTCTAACAACAAAGATTAAAGAGGACGGGGAAAGAATGAAAGCTATCCTGCTGAAATGAAGGAAAATCCATATGAAACAAGTGGTGAAGGAAAGGAAACAAGGGATCAAATCAACAAATTGGAACATAATGAAGAAATAAACAGTCAACCAGTACAGAAGGAGGAAAATGAGAATTTTTAAAAATGAGGAGAGGTTTAGAAACCTCTGGGACAGCTATAAATGTGCCAACATCTGAATCATAGGGTTTCCAGAAGGTGAAGAGGGAGAGCAAGAAATTGAAAAATTATGTGAGAAAATAATGAAGAGTAACTTCCCTAATTTGGGGAAGGAAATGGACATATGGGTCCAGGAAGCACGGAGAGTCCCAAACAAACTAGACCCAGGGAGGACCACACCAAGACACATCATAATCAAAATGCCAAAGGTTAAAGATAAAGAGAGAATCTTAAAAGCAGCAAGAGAGAAGAGGAGAATTATTTACAAAGGAGTACCTGTAAGACTGTCAGCTGGTTTCTCAAAAGAAACTTTGCAGGCAAGAAGGGACTGGCAGGAAATATTCAAAGTGATGAAAAGCAAGGCCCTACAATCAAGATTACTCTCTCCAGCAAAGATATTCAGAATGGAAGAGCAGATGAAGTGCTTCCCAGACAAAGTAAAGATGAAGGAGTTCATCATCACCAAGCCATTATTATATGAAATGTTACAGGGACTTATTTAAGAAAAAGGATATCAAAACTATGAACATTAAAATGAAAACAGTATCACAACTATCAACAACAGAAGCTAGGGAATGAAATAAAGGTAAACTAAGCAGACGACTAGAGTAGGAACAGAATCATAGGTATGGGGAGCATGTAGGGCGAAGGCAGTTGGGAGGGGGAAGGGGAGAGGGAGGAAAATGGTGCAGGAATTAAGAAGCAAGGTACAAGGGTGGGGAATAGACAAGGAGCTGTTGAGACGAGTTTTATGCACAGCCTATGGACATGGACTAAGGGACTGCTGGAGGGAGGGGGGTTACTGGGTGGAGGGGAGCAAAGGGAAAAGAAATTGGGACAACTGTAACAGCATAATCAATAAAGCATACAACTCCCCCTACATGATCATATCAATAGATGCAGAAAAAACATTTGATAAAATCCAGCACCCATTTATGAGAAAAACTCTCAACAAAGTGGAAATACAGGGGACATACCTCAATGTAATAAAGGTTATATATGACAAACCCATTGCCAGCATCATACTCAATGGGCAAAATCTTCAAGTGCTTTCTTTATGACTGGGAATAAGACAAGGATGTCCACTTTCACTACTCTTAATCAACATAGTACTGGAAGTCTTAACCATTGCAATCAGACAAGAAGAAGAAATAAAATACATCCAAATTGGAAAGGAGGAAGTAAAACTGTCATTTGCAGACAACATGATATTGTACATAGAAAGCCCTATGGACTCCACCAAGAAACTACTAGACCTAATAAATGAATTTGGCAAAGTAGCAGGATAGAAAATCAATACTCAGAAATTGATGGCATTTTTATGCACCAATAATGAACTATCAGAAAGAGAAACTAAGAGAACAATTCCATTACTATTCTCAACTTTTTAAAATAAGGGAGCTGAGATGATTCATTTTAAACATTTTTTTTCTTTATACAGAAGTGTGAGTAAACATATTTCTTCCAGGTACTTCCTTGGCTGCATTATACAAATTTTTATATATTGTATTTTCATCATTACACTTTGAAATATTTAAAAATTTTCATAGTGTTTTTATTCTTTGTCTCAAGAATTATTTAGGTGTATGTAACTTATTTTCCAAATAGCCTGAGGCTTTCTGCTTATTATTTCTAATTTAATACTGTTGTGGTCAGAGAAATATTCTGTTGGTTTTATTTTCTTGACAGTTTTATATATCTTTTACAACCCAGCATATGATCTAACTTGGTTATCTTATGTGCATTTTAAAGGAATTTGTGTTCCCGAGTTGTTGGGTAAAATGGTCTATAAATATTAATTTGTTCTCTTTGGTTGGCAGTATTTTTCAGAGTTCCTATATCCTTAATTTTTGTTGTAGTTTTTCCATTGGCCTACCAATTACTGACAAAGGGGTGTTAAAATCTCCAGTTATCATTATGGATTTGTCTATTTCTCCCTTTAGTTCTGACAATTTTTGGTTCATGTATTTCTTCCTTTTTTTTTTTAATTGAGCATTCTTTTTTTTTTTTTAATGTGTTTTATTGATTACAGTGTTACATTTGTTCCAATTTCCCTTCCCTCTGCTCCCCTCCACCCGGTGGCCCCCCTCCCTTCCCTTGTCCCCCCCTTTTAGTCCATGTCCATTGGTTGTGCATATAGTTCTTCTCAACCTCTCTCTGTCTATTCCATTCCCTTCTACGATGTTTCTTAATTCCTATACCATCTCCCTCCCTCTCCCCCTTCCCCTTCCCTGCTGACCTCCCCCCAATATGCTCCCCGTACCTATAGTTCTTTTCCACTCTCATTGCCTATTTAATTTGCCTTTGTTTCAATTCCCTAGCTTCTGTTGTTTCTTGTGATGCAGTTTTCATTTTAGTGTTCATAGCTTTCATGTATTTCAAAGTTCTGTCACTAAGTGCATATATATTTAGAATTCTTATAGCTTTTTAATGAATTGGCATGTTTATAATTTTAAAATATTTCTTTTTTTTTCAAATTCACTATTTTTTTAACATGGCAATTGTCTTTGTAATGCTCTTTTTTGTCTGTCTATTTTGTTTGATAATTACAACAGCTTTGTCCTCTCTTTTGTTTCAACCTATATCTGTGTTTTTATTTATCTGCTCATTATACTTAAGGCACATGTCTTAAAACAACATAAGCTTGGGTCTTACAATACTTTTTAATCCAGTCTGTAAACTTTTGCATTTTCGTGGAGTACATGCATACCTAATATAATTATTTACATAACTGTGTTTATCATCTATTTGTACCATCTGATCTTCCTCTGTTTCTCTTTTTCTGTCTTCTATTGTGTTATTAAAACATTTTTTGTATTCTACTCTATTTCTTCTTTTTAAAGTATATTTTATTGATTATGTTGTTACAGTAGTTCCAATTTTTTCCCCCTTTGCTCCCCTATGCCCAGTACACCCCTTCCCTCCAGCAATCCTACCCCACTTAGTTCAAGTCCATGGGTTGTGCATATAAGTTTTTGGCTTCACCCTTTCCTACATTATTCTTAACATCCTCCTGTCTATTTTGTGCCAACCAATTATGCTTCTTAATCCCTGCACCATTTCCCCATTTCTCCCCCTCCACCCTCCCAGCTGATAACCCTCCAAATGATCCCCATACCTATGATTCTGTGCCTATTCTGGTTTGCTTAGTTGGATTTTGTTTTTATTTTTTAGATTCAGTTGTTGATAGTTGTGAGTTTGTTGTCATTTTAGTGTTCATAGTTTTGATCTTCCTTTTCTTAAGTAAGTCCCTTTGACAGTTCATATAATAATGTCTTGGTGATGATGAACTCCTTTAGCGTCATCTTGTCTGGGAAGCACTTCATCTGCCCTTCCATTCCAAATGATAGCTTTGCTGGATAGAGTAATCCAGTTGTAGGCTGCTTTTCATCACATTGAGTACTGCTTGCCAGTCCCTTTCTGCCTGCAAGGTGTCCTCTGAGAAATCAGCTGATAGTCCTATAGGCACCCCCCTGCAGGCAACTCTCCCCCTCTCTCTTGCTGCCCCCCAGGACTCTGTCTCTATCTTTCACCTTTGGCATCTCAATCATGATGCATTCATTCTAGTGTGGTCCCCTCTGGGTCCAGCTCATCCGGGGCCCTTCTTAGATTTTACCCACCTAGTTACTCTTTCTGATGTAGTAGATACAGACTTCTATCTTGTATTATTATTTTTCTTTTATACTAAAATTATTTCATTAGCATATTGTATAATTCAGAGTTATTGAGACAAATCCTCTAGACTTCGTCTATTTTAAATGCCGGTTTTGCTTTTATTTCTGAAGAATATATTTGCTATACACCGCAGTCTGCTTTTGCTTTCAGTACTTAAAAATGTTATTTCTTGACTTCTGCCCTCCTTTAATTGTTTCTTCTTTTTTTGGTGATGAGAATTGAACTTTCATTCTTATTATTGTTTTCTCTTGCATGTAATGTGGTTTATTTTTTCTGCCTGTTCTTCAGAGTTTCTCTTTCTCTTTTGTTTCTATAGTTGGAATATGTTATGCCTAGAATCGGTGAAATGATGTATTTTATTAATTTTGGAAAATTCTCAGTTATTATCTCTTGCAAATAATTATTTGCTCCTCTCTCTCTCTCTCTTTCCTCTCCACTCTTTCTCTCTCCTTCTCTTTTTGTCTTCCTGGAACTGAAATTACACATATGTTAAATGATTTGATATCACTCAATAAGTCTTAAATTCCCCATTTAGTTTAAAGTTTTATTCTCTATGTATTTCTGTTGATTTCTATTGTTGTTTGCTAGTTCACTTATCTTTCCTTCTGCTGTGTACAGTATGCCCCTGTGCCCAGTGAACGAATTTTACACTGCTTTTATTGTCCTAGCATTTCTACTTAGTTCTTTTTATAGTTTTATATTTTACCTTCTGAAAATTTTAATCTGATCAAGTTTCACTAGATTCTGTAACACAGTTATGACAGTTATTTTAAAGTTCTTCTTAGTTAAATCCAATATGTAGGTCATCTGTCAACCTCTTTCTGCCTTTTCCGTATTGGTCACATTTTCTACTTCTTCACCTATTTTATACTTTTTATTATATGGCAATCATTCTGTGTCAAGAACAGTAGAAATTGCCAGCAAAGGGCTTTCCCTTCCTCTGCCAGGCCACTGGGATGGGTGCTGAGTCAGTCTAATCTGCAGTTGCACTGAACATAGGCTTTGTGGTAGATTTAGTTAGATTTAGTTTTCTCCTGGCTTCAAATACTTTGAGGGCAGGATCAGCACTTTTTTTTAGTAGGGACTGAAATATGAGTGCCAACAATTCTCTAGAGATTCTTCAATGTTTTAAAATTCAATTTCCAACATTTTAAGTTGTTGGAAGT
Source organism: Furipterus horrens (assembly GCF_987537825.1). Lineage (NCBI taxonomy): Eukaryota > Metazoa > Chordata > Mammalia > Chiroptera > Furipteridae > Furipterus > Furipterus horrens. Next base: position 144,368,348 of record NW_028327173.1, read on the forward strand.
ACTTATTGCTCATCAAACCTGTCCTGATTTTCTGTATCTGAGGACATCTCTCTTTATCCTGCTTCCTTAACCCCTTGGCACACTTCAGGCAATGTCTGTTTGCCTATCCTTCTCCCACCCTTCAATGGTCTTCTACCCCGAAATCAGTACGAGACCAGTGGATATTCTCTGCAACTCAGGGATACCTCTGTCCCACTGCCCTCCCCTCCGTAGCAGGCAGTCTTTGGTCTCCTCTGCCTTGTGCTTTGGCGAAGGCCTGTGCGCCTAAGGGGAGATCTCTCTCAGTCTCCCTTCTTGCTCCCAGCCCTTAGCATGTTGTCTTCATGAACTTAGTGATGGTCTTGTGGAAGACAGTTGGTGGGCAGGTGCAGATTCACTCTGAATACTAACCCACAACACCTATTCAATGTTTGTTGAAAGTTGTGCTGATTTCTCCTTACCTCTGTTCATGGAAGACTAGTTTCTCCTTCTCTTGTTACTACTGTTTTCCCATCAATAAAAACAGCCATATGATTCTTTCATAGGAAAGTCTTGTCCACCTTAAAGTTTAATTATCTTAGGGTTTCCTTTTATTGTTAGCTCTTTGATGTGATTAAAATAAGTTTGTATTTTTGTCTGCTTTGTTTAATTGTGAGGGTGGGGGTGATGGTTGTGTTAGTTTCCTATTGTTGCTGTAAAAAATTACTACAATTTAGTGTCTTCAACACATTATTATTTTACCATTCTGGAGGTCAGAAATCAGAAATGACAATCCATTTCCTTGCCTTGTCCAGCTTCTGTAGGCCACCTGCCTTCCTTGGCTCCTGGCTCCTCCTTCCGTCTTCAGAGAGTATCACTCCAACCCCTACTTCTGTCATCATGTCTCCTGCTCACTCACTCTGACCCTGTGATTACATTGGGCTCACCTGGATAATACAGGGTAACCTTTGCGTGTCAATATTCTTTTTTAAAAAAAATAATTTACTTGTTTGTTTGTTTATTTATTTATTTTTAGAGAGAGGGAAAGTAGAGAGAGAGGGAGAGAAACATCACTGTGTGGTTGCCTCTCACTCGCGCCCCCTACTGGGGACCTGACGTGCAACCTAGTCATGTGCCCTGACTGGGAATAAAACCAGCGACACTTGGCTTGCAGGCCGGTGCTCAATTCACTGAGCCACAGCAGCCAGGTCAATATTCTTAACTTAATCACACATGCAATGTTTCTTTGCCATATTCCTATTTCCCCACAGAAATTGGAGATCAGGACATCATTTAAATGGTAAGTTTCATTTCTGTCTTTCACAAAAAAATCTTTATAGGTAACACAATAGAACAAATGTTTCATCACAGTTTACAGCTAGTGGTTCTTATTTTCCATAGTACATCAAAGATGGAAATTGAATGGTCTGGAGTACTCAGCCTGGCTCCAAATCTGCATTGTCACTTATCTTCCTTGACCCTCTGTTGGCCCAAAGGACATTGTTATCCTTCACCAATTTGTTGTGACTGCTGCACTCAATGCCATAGGTAAGGCTCTGATTACTAATAACATGATAGGATGTCAATAAATAAATGTTTATTCCCTTTCATTTTCTCTTCCTTCCTTTAATGCATCAAATGAGAAGAGAAAACCGGAACTGCAAACGTGCAATAGTAACAATGTTGAAGTTGCAATTTCCCTTTGAAATACTTGCCAACTACTCTTTGTGGCCTTTACATAAGTGTAATTAAGGTTTGTCTTATTGATAGGCCACCAGGTAAGGGTTCACAGTTATATGCCATATGAAGGTGGTCTGTTGTTTTGTCTTCTCACCTTCAATCTCTCCTAACACAGTTAATACCCAATATCCCTACATGGTGGGAATATGTCTAATGTTACATTCTCCTGACCTTTACTTATTTGCATGGTAATTGGCCCCAAAAGAAATATCCTTAAATAAGATCTTGTGTCATTGTCATCAGAGTAACTTGGCCATGGCTGACAGAGGGATATCAGAACTCCACATAGAAATCTTCCCTTTGTGGGCACTTTTACTCCTAATGAGTACCTACTCCATACAATTAGTCATTTCAGTACCCTATATTTTAGAACTATTCATATGAGGTTTATAAATAGCTGGCATAGAAAAGTGGTTTTGCTTTAATAATGCCTTCTATTTTAAATGACACTAAGTACCCTGTTATTGCTAGAAAAATAAATAATAGTATACCTCTTATAAAATGTGAATCCCAGACCATTATTATTAGTTCATCCTATGGGATAGGATGTGACACTTATGTAAAAGCAGGAGTGGTAATTTGGCTTTAAGATGCCCAATAATTAAAATAAAACCTTTATGAAAGTAAACATCTTCTATACTTAGTTTATAACATCTCTTGCAAGTGTCCGCTACATTCCATTTTTTCCATTTTGAGTAATAAGAGCTACAAAAAATATTGTATATTATCCATATGTTTAAGCACAATTGAATTTGACATGTTGCTTTTACTTCCCTTCTTTCCTAAACAAAGTCCATGCACAGGAGTCCAGCACTTCCAGATACTCGTATGGCATGATGGACAGTCTGCAGAACATAGATATAGCAATCTGCTTGGCTAACTCCTGCCACACATCCGGAGTCGTGGAACGGGTCTCAGCAGGTTGAGAGTGGTGCTTCCACACATAGCAGAATGCTGTGATTACAGCAGGTATGTGGCTCGGGCGAGGGAGAACTTCAGAGACGTGGGAGTCCAACATAATGGGATGTGTGATTTATTGGAGTTTGTGGGGACGCTCACTGTAATTGTATGCTTGGTATAATGTCTGATTGTTGTGTCTTTCATACCCTCTAGAGGCCAGTCCCCCATGTAAGTGATAACCCACTGGAGCTTTTGTTGTGAGTGCAATTGAAACATATGAAATGAATAGAAACTGATTAATTGAAGCCAGCTACATTTTTGGAAAACAAATCAAAGTGATTTGCATGAATCACAGTTTGTTACATAATACATTTTGAGGGCACAAATTACCTTTTTAAAGCCTAAGATACATATATGCACAGTGGAACCAACAGAAATATAATAAACTGGGTTATAACGACATAATTCACAGTGAATACTTGATGCCAAAACTGATGTGAAACAAATGATTTTTCAATAGATGACTCAGGCAGAACCATATTTGCTCTAAAATTTCAATTGAATATTATTTATAATACCAATAATTCTTTACCATCGTTAACCATGGGATGATGGAACAATTTGTTCTACATATTAGTTTGGGGGGTTTGTGTTTTCCCAAGTTGGGAACCAATTTACAGTCATGTCCCAGAAGATGTGGTAAATAAATAGTAAGTCTGAGAGAAGTACTTAGGGGAAAACTTTCAGGGAAAAACCATCATTGCTTTGTCCCAGGTTTTGAATGAAACTAAAGAAGTAAAAATTGTGTTGTCAGCATTAAATGCAAACATCATCATCATTATATATTTTTTCTTTTGTATCTATAATATATTTTTTAAAGTTTCCTTAATTTTTTTCTTAGCACTTTAAGTGCCATGTCAGTCACCGGTGACTGACATTATACTAAATGGAAAGGAAGACAAAACAGGCTTGGCGCGTAACATGTTAAATTTACTACCTGTATCATTCTTGCTAGGCTACAGAAATATAAAAACTAAATTCCAAACTTTGAGAACCATTTTTAGTCTCTAGTTTTTCTTTTTGGTTTGGTCTTAGATGTATATTATATATGTGTTATACATAAATGAAATGTTCTTAGGAGGATATATAAAATACATAAATGCATATTTCAACATGGGATTGTACTACACATGTCAGTTTATAATATACTTCTCTGCATAACAAAAGATAATAAATATTTTTATGTCAATAACATTTGCGTGTCAAAATATTTATTTGTATGTCAATAAATATATATCTATATCATCATGGAATATCATTTATTTAACCAAAAACCTATTTTCATAAATTTACTTTACTATAAACAACAACATATCAAAGAACATTCATATCTAAATACGCTTGTTTGATGATTTTATTGGGATAAATTCTTAGAAGCAGAATTATTGAATCACATGCAAGCAGATTTTGAAGGCTTTAGTTGATATTCTAAAATCATCATTCAGGAAGCTGGTATCAGACACTACTCCCAGTCATTTTCAGACTCATTACTTTTAACTACAAATGTAAATATCCTTCCATAGTATGTTGGGTCCCTTTCTTCCTTTTTTCTTCTCCCTCCTTTTTCCTTTTATTCCTCCTTTCCTTTAGCAATGTATCTCTTTATTGTTCTTAAGTTCAAAAGTTTTATTCATTTAACATAAATTTACTTAACTGAATGATAATTTTAAATGATTTCCAACCTTCGTATTAATTCACTCTAAGAAAGAGGACCACTTGCTTTTAGAATTTCAGGATTTTATGTTGTCATTTTTATGCCTGTTGTGTTGCTCCTGATAAACTATCCATTAAAAACATTTTCCTTGGGGGGAAAAAAATCAATGTATAGACTTTAAATGTTATTTTATTTCTTTTAAAAGGAAATGAATATACTAAAAAGCTCCAAAAACTAAGTTTTGATTACTATTAGTCTAAGGAGGCCACCAATCATTAGTAAGTAGAGAATAAAATGATCCATAGACTCCTTTTCTCTCTTGATTCATTAGTTCTTGTTAACTAGTTCATTACTGGGATAGTGGTGCATATCCTAATAGGTAATTGCTTGACCTGGATAAAAGTTTTTGGTCTCTAATTTTTAATATGTATTTTACCTCTTGATAAGGATTATTAAAAAATACATATTTATAATTCTGAAATAAGAGATTTGAAAGGCAGCAAAATATTTAGATAAAAGTAATTTTCTTAAGTGAAAAGTTAGAATTTGGGGAGTATTTAAATAATAAAAAAGTTAGAAAATCTCAGCGATTCCCCCAAAGTGGTATATAAGATAATCTAGAAAACTTATCACATTGATAAGTTCCTATTTTTTCTAAAATTTGTTTTAATGACATCAGGATGTTCTAAGATAAGCACCACAGCATTGATATACTCATGTTGACTGGTAATATATATATTTTAGCCCAATACATTTTCAACTTACTAGTGTAGATACATTATGAAGATAAGCTTCATTTAATTAAGATGGATCAAGGCAAAATTGTGAATTAAGTGGAATTGATCCTAAGTATTTTGCTAACTCCAATTTTCTCATTTATCATTAAAAAAATTATTGAGCATACATAATATTCTAGGCATTGGAATAAGAGTACAAGAATAAGGAAATTGCTCTAAACTTTAAAAATTTTCAGTTAACCAGGATAAATGAAAGAAACCTGGCATGGGTTAAAGAGACTTCCATGAGAAGAGAATAACTTGTGCATAGATTTAATGCAAAAAAGAATATGATGTTTTTGAGGAACTGCGAGGATTCAGTAGGGATTTTTAAAATCCTCCTTCATGCTACGACTGTTGAGGGACACCATTCCACCCCTGTTGGTTCCCTTTATGCAGTGGACTAAGATTAGAACCTTTCTGTTTTCTTTTCCCTCTTCATAAAAACTCTCTCCATTGTATCTCTTCATTGGAGATACACTAACACCTTTTTTGAATATTTGCCATTGTCATACAGGATACTACACACACTCTCTTGGAGCGATAACCATATGCCAAAGGAGAGACAGTGCTTAATGGAACAAACCTCTAATGGTGCAATTTTAAGCAATAGCAGCAAACACATATTCTGGAGATGTTTTGGGATCTCTCAAATTGCTTCTCATAGGCAGTTATTTAGTTTGGTGACACATTAGCTTAATTCTCTATTAAAAGGCATCTTCTTAATAAAATGCTTTTCTAAAGAAAAAAAAGTACATTCAGTTGTGAGGATATCTGTGCCATCTGCAAGAATTTGTTGAAATTTTGCTTGCAACTCTCTGGAGCACCACTGCCCTCCTCTGTCTGATTACTTGCTAAATACAGGTAATCCCACTGACCTGGGTGATTTCTTGATGGTAATACCATGAGATGAGCTGTAACAGTTAAGAAAATAGAGTAATGGCTGGAGTGGTTCAAGGCTGAGATTTCTGTCCCATGGAAATATTGTGAGCTGGCTGGCTTGTGTCTTTCTCATAACACACCTATGAGGTAAAATGTTGCCTATAGTAGATTGGAGGATGTGGCGCCTAGAGATCTTCTGGTTTTGGCTTAGACTTGTTTTACACATTATTGGGGATTAAACTTGTTGGTGCCAGTTCTGTCTGTTCCATTAGATGCTCATTAGTAGAACTCCAGATGCCCATTATTCATCACATCATAACATGCTGGATGGCAGGTAATTCACCTAAAGTTTTCATATTTGATAACTTCCTCATTCGTGTTAATTGGGTTACTTGGAATTTTCCATCAATCATGGCATCTCAGGTTTTGACTCTTCTGAAAGAGTCCATTTATGAGACACATATTATGCATTAAATCTACACAAGCAAAATGAAGTGTAGGATCCAATTTCAACCATGACTCATGTCTGCTTTGACTGAACTGGATGGCATAACTTGGTCCCTCAACAGATTCGTCCTCAAAAGGGAAAAATAAAGCTAAGAGACATTACCTTTACCCCTGCTGACCTTACTCAGAACTCCACTGATTCGTACTGCCATGAAAAACAAAATTATGTCCAAGGAGACTCTGCAAGAACGTTTATGGTAGGGAGCAACGTGGGGCAAAAGCATCTGGAGAACCGAGCTCTGCTTTGGGACTCTAAATAGCATTATGATTTTGTTTCTTTTGTTCCTCATCTGTAAGCCCTAACAGTTAAAACTGATGTTCTCTCATTGGGTCATTTCAGCTCTTTAATGTGATCGGTCTGGTGCTGAGAATTCTTGAGGTCTAAAAAAGTGTTACTGATTTTCTCTACTTTGCTACAAATATTTTCCATTTCCATTCATCTACATGCTTCCTTTGAAAGAAATGCCTTGGTCTTTTATTCAATGCCACTGATATCTTGTTCTACTTTCATCTGAAATTCATGCTCTGTTTCTCTTCTCACTGTGACATAATTAAAAAAAAGAGAGCCAGTAGACTTGAAAAAGGTGTGAACAACGGTGGTGTACATTTTGCTTTTTTTCTACTGTTGTCACCAGGAATGGTCACAACTTAGATACAGCATCGTACAATAAAAGAAAAACTCAGCAGAAGACATAGTCTCAGGCAGCCTTTGTCCGTGAAGCCACGTGGCGTCACCTTTAGCACGATGTGGTTGGCCTGGACCTATAGCAGTGTGTTCACTGGGCCAAATCAGCAGTCATCCTGCTGCTTCATGGATCTTCAAGGTCAAGTAAATAAGCAGTTCTTACAGCCCCAAATTTCTCCTTATGCCAACATGCTGCCGGGATTCTATGTAGGTCACAATAGGACCCAGATAATAATTCATTTCAGCTTTCCAGGTTGCTTAGAGTCCCAGCGGTTTTCCTGTGTGTGGCCCACATTCTCTTCAATCTCTCCCGGCTGGTTCCCTTCTGGGGTCTTGCTCTCAGATTTGCATATATTTACATGTTTTAGCCTGTAAGCTTTTTAGCTACAAATTATACAAAATAGAGGTCAGCCCTCTGCCAGTGTAATTTTTGTTTTTTTTCCTGTTTGCTTACTCTTAAAAAATCAATAGAAACATAAATAGAAAGGATAAAAATGTGAACTCTTTCTGTAGAGGTCTTTTAATTCTGTCAAGACAACTGTTGTTTTCCTACTTTTATCCAGAGAGCTGAATTTTATGTCTAACTTACAAGGTGCTTTGCTCCAGCCTGCTGTTCTGTCCGCTGTATACAGAGGGAAGATGATGCTTCTCAAAGCTAAAAGACTTAACAATTTCTCCCAGTGAGGCTGGGTCTTGAGACAATACATGGACTTGGAAAATTCTTCTACATACTTTTAATTAAATCACTGATAGTATGATCTGGGTTTCTGACCATTCTCAGCTTGGTTTTGTTAATAAAGTTATTGTTAATAAAAAAAAATCAGTGGTTTGAGCCTTTCTGCCTTTAAGGTCATTGTGATGCTTAACCTGCTAATTATATTTCTAGAGTAATTTGTTTTTCTTTTAAACTTGCATTTAGTTTCATATTTTCACCTATTTGTTCTAATTCTTAAGTGTTGTTGCTGTTTAATTCACCTTCAATTTCAGTCTCCTTTCAACATCCCCCAAACTTTCCAAATACATTTGGTTTTGTTTCCTTTTTAAAGCATACGATCAAAAGGTTATTCATGGGTTTGGGAATGAAGAAATATACTACTAAATTATAAACTCAGTAACATTTCATCTCTGATATGCTTGTGCCGCTAGCCTGTATGGCCCATTTGTGTCCATGAGGTGAAGCCTATCTTTGCTCAAGACATTTTGCTATCTGCCTGAAAAGCAGTGCTAATAAGAAAATGATGCTGACTAGGCATGGTTATCCTTGCAGCTGGCCAGGACACAGCCTGCACCACCACATACTGGAGGCACGAGGTGTCTTTATCCAACACTGTCGCCTAATCATAGTTGTATACCTTCAGCAAAAGAATAGCATCTTCAGAGATTGACAATGAGTGCTGAAGCTTGAAACTAAACTTGTCCTATAAGAGATAATGCTTCACCAGTGATTAAAATGATTTTGAGCTGGGATAAGAAAAATGGATCCTTGTCTTAGGATTGTAATGTAAAGCTCCTTTAGCCACTGAAAAGCAGCAGAGACATGAAGCCAATTTTTTTCTGAAGAGATTGCCTCCAGAAAAAACAAAACCCCGATGTTAAATAAAGACGTATGTAAGATAAATCATGTGCTACGGTGCATATTGGGCGTATTATAATCTGTGTACGTGCAGTATTTTAAAATACATCTGATGATTAATAAGTCATCCATGTGTAATGACACATGGATATCACAAGAAGAGTCTCTGAGTACTGCTAAAATCTGCAGAGTAGAATATTGGCATGTTTCCAAGACTTGATTCATTCTTTTTCCAAAATCTAAACAACAATGGATGAAATGTTTACCTGGATTAATGGTTTAAATTAATCATTCCATTAATTCTCAGAAGACCATAATGGGAATCAAAGGTTATGATCTAGAATTCTTAATGCCATTCTAGTTTTGTCCTATTAAATGTTCATCTTTTAAATTTCTGAACAAAGCGTAAAAATGAAACCTCATTGCCTAGACTAGAGGGTAAAATCCATACTCTTTAGCAAGGCAAGCTTACTGTCCAGGCTTTTGTTGCATGGAAGAGGGGCGTGGGTTCTTTCCTGAGCAGGGGTCTTCAGACTCTGTCCCATGACAATGGGTAAAAGAACAAAGGACAGCTTATGTCTGTGTCCCAGGTAAAGGTGTGCTGAGGGATAGATGGAGCACTTTAGACCTGGACCTAAAGGGAAAAGTCTGATATGGAGAAGGAGGTAAAATGAGGAGGCAGGTGAGAAAGACAGCATCTAAAGAAATTTCCAAAGAATTAAACAGTCTTTATGTGTTTAATTTTTCAGACCCTTAGCTCTTCAGACACTTACCTCCCACAATTCAAACATTCACTATATTCTAGCTATACCGTTTATTACTTTTTCCTTTGCCTTGAAAATTACTCCCACCATCTTCCCTCTTTTAAACATATTTTTAAAGAACCAACCCAAACCTCTACTTCTATGAATCACTTCTTTCTTTAAATCTCATACAAATTTTGACAGTAGCATGTATCCTAAGGCATTGCAATTATTTATTTGAAGCCTAGCTTGTTTTTTATATTGCTGCCTCACTGAGGGCAGGACAATATCTTCTTTAATTGTTCTATCTAGTGGACAGACTCTAAGGTACTCTTAGTAAAGTTTGTGACATAATAACTGAATTAATAAAAATTATCATTACTGAGATCTATATTCTGCCCTGATGCATAAAAAGTTTTCCCAATTATATTATCAAACCTCAACTATTTATGGGCACTTTCTCAGATGCCAAAGAGTCATATTTGCAGGAGTCTTTTTGGGTGCAGGTTTATGTAGGAGACAGAGTTTATCATTGATGATTTACAAGTGATTGGAGAAACAAGATATATACTCATGAAATCAACAGGAAACATTAAAGGTGGTGTATGATATATGCTGACATGTTGGGCACAGATCTAGTAAGAAATATATGGTTTGAAATAATTTCTTCTGGGAACTCTCTTACTATTAAAGCATTCTCATAGAGTAGACAAAGAAATAAAAGATCATGAGTATAGAAGAAGAAAGTTTTCATATTAACAATGAAATGAAGGTTTCAGCCCTTAATATGGTGAATGTTGATGTTCTTTATAACCCTGAGCTTCCCCATAACCATGAGGCACTAACTCATTGGGATGGATGGTGAGTATTGCTTCAGGAAGAGGAAAATATGATAATGTCCTTTGAAAATATGTTTCAGTCATCAGCACCTGGGTCTCCTGAAGGACAAGCTATTGGACAGTCACACAGGTTTCTAATTTTCTCTCCTTTTATTTTGGTTGAGACAATAGTGTTAGAAAAATTTCAAACTCAGATGATGTTTCCCAAACATAATCTTTTCTTCTTAATGGTAAAAATAGCTTTTGGACTAATTTTGTTCTTCCTCTGTTCACATCAGTTGCATAAAAGTTCTACTCCTTCTTACCAGTAAGGTTAAGTTGTTAATCAAACATCTGACAGCCTTCAGTATGCCATTGCTAAGCAGCATCACTAGTCACTATTTTGGATAGAGCACTTTAGTCACTATTTTGTAGCTAATACAAAACCATAAACTTCTGTTTCAATAACTATATCTATATTTACTGACTTAACCAAATAAGTGTTTTCCCCTTTCTCATGGATAATTACTTTCCAACAAGGCTAGTCAAAAAAACATATTTTTAAAGAATATTATTGCAGTCATAGTATTGGGATTCTTATAATTTTTGACTCTTATTTCACAGAAATAAGGACCAAGAAAGCCAGCACATGACTATAGAGCACGTTCTAAGACAAGCATTTTATTTCAGCATCATATGGCCTCACTCAGATCCAATGCCATTTGCTGAAATGGTGTGTATACTTACAGTTCTTATATGTGGTCATTAAAAGGGGAAGAGCTGTTTATTTCTTTCTTTTAATTTTTTAAGTTGAATTTATTTTTGTGTGAGGAGAAAAAAGAGAAAAAATACATGAGTAAAATTATCTTTTTTCTTTTTTCCATCTGTACTATTGTATTTAGCTAAGCCATTTATTTCATTTTTAGATTATCAGTACATATAAATCCATTAAGAAAACATGCCTGGAGAAAATAGATATCATACAGACTTATAAAAAGATGCAAATGCAGTTTAGAAACTCTATGCAGTTTAGAAACTAATCAATTATGAACTGTTTTGACAAATAAATTTATGGTTTTGTTAAAATCCTCTTATATGTATCTGTATATACACTCTGACTGTTATTGCTGGATATTTCTGTAGAATACTATATCCTTTCAAAGCTCTTTTATCCAGTAATTATTGCTGACAACAATCTAGGCCCTGGCACTGTTTGCAGTCACCTCTGGCTGCTAAGAGGAGCAATCTAGACCCTAACATACTGGCAGTTAAATTAAATTATCATAGAGATGCAATATACGCTGCTATACCACTCTAGCCATGAACCCAGAATTGAAAAAAGATTGATAGGTTACAGAAATGGATCAACAAATAACTCTGTGGGCGGTACTGTAAAATACATCTACAGATATTGATGTAGATAAATGGGATGTGGCTTGAAAATTGTACTTTCCCCAAAAAGGAATGGTTGTTTGTTTGTTTTCCTATATAACTAAAAGCTATCAAGTGATAATGAAAATGTGTTCATGTTTCTCATATATGGGCCCACAGCATATATAGTATAAGACTTGACTTCATGTAACTAACTGTAAATAATCTTAGGAGGAGGTCACAGGCACCAGTGTGCTTGAAACTGACAACTTTTCACCCCCAAAACACAAGTCTTTCTCTTAATCATGGAGTATGAACCTGCATCTATGAAAAATAAGAAGAAGAAGAAGAAGAAGAAGAAGAAGAAGAAGAAGAAGAAGAAGAAGAAGAAGAAGAAGAAGAAGAAGAAGAAGAAGAAGTGAGGTATGTCTATAATTAAAGCCATCATTTAAATATAATGAACTATAAGAAGCAATTCTACAATGACACTGATACTTTTATGCTTACAGATAAAGGATAAAAATAATTTCAGTTTGGAAGATCAAATGAGAGTGTGTTTTAATAAAACCAAATTAAAGAAGCCAGTTATCTTGGCTATTTAACTTTTAACTCTTCATTGCATATTGAGCTTCTATGGAAGACTGCACAGCAAAGGAGTAATAAGACATAGTCCTTTCTTTCAAAAAGACATGGAAGGTGAGACTGGCAAGTCGAGCAACTAGAAAAAGACATAAAATAGGAAACTTGAGTCATCAAAAGCCTTAAAATATATGGACAACTATTGACTTCTTTATAGCTAGGATTATTATAAAGTGCTTAGTTAATGTGGGCATTTAGAGATCCATATGATATACCTACTATCTCTATTAATTTTCAAGAAATTCATCCAGATATCAAAATCTGATAGGTAATAATTATAAAACTGGATAGAAAAACATTTTTAAGAGCTTGGATTACATGAGTTAAATCATACCATCTTGAAACAGGTATGTGTCATATAGAGGTAATAAAAAACAGAATAAAATGAGACAGAAATATATTTTTATTATGTATTAGTCTTAACAGTAGAAGTGATTCTCTCTTTTCTGTTAACCATAGAGCATAGGATTTTATGTAATGATAAATTATAAAAGCCATGTATACCTCTGTCAGCCTTATTTACATTGACATGTAAATTTTTTGCTAATGGAAAAATAAATCAAACATTAACAGCAGATGTGTGTCAACACAGCTCTGAAGAAAGAGTGTTGGTACTTATGGCTAATAAAAGTAGCCAGAATTAATATTACCTCAGGATGATATGGCATTCAGCAATATTAGTTATTAACAGCTTCTCTTGTTAGAAAAGAAACTTTTTTAAAATGGAGAAACAGATGAAAATAGAGTAGATTCAATGTGAGTGCCCAAGTTACTGGTGACCAACTCATATACATAATAGGACTTGAACTAGAGACAGCCTAGCCATTATCCAATTCAATTCCTTCATTTTACAGTAAAAAATAACAATGAAGCTCATTCATTCATCTAACAAATATTTATTGAGTCTGCACTATGTACCAGTCATGCTCTAAGTGTCAGGGAGGGAGCTAAGAACAGGATGCAGAAGGGCCTTCCTTTATGGAACTTGCATGGCTGATTTGGAAAGGCTTCTTTGAAGAGATGATATTTAAGCTGATAGATGAATGACAAGAAGGAGCCAGTTAGCAAAGATTGAGAGAGGAGCATTTTAGGCAGAGGTACCAATTAGTGAAAGGTTGTAAGGCATGAATAAACCATGAATGATTTATAAACAGAAAAAAAAAAAAAAAAAGCTCATTGTGACTGGAGCATAGTAAAAAGAGGACCGTAAAAGGAAGATGAGAAGAGAGAGACAGGCCGGGTCTGATCAGGTTAGCTTTATAAACCAGGGTAGGAAATTTGGATTTTTGTCTGATAGGAAGTCATTGGAAGGTTTTAAGCAGAAGAGCAATATGAAATGATTATGCAATGAATGAATTTGATGACTGAGGTGTGGTTAGTGGTTCAAACAAAAGAATGGAAGAAAGGTGACTGGTAAGGATGCCACCACAGTAGTTCTGGGGAGAGATGGTGGTTTGGACCATGCTGGAGTGGGGGGATAGAAGTTTTTGCTTGTGAAATGTCTTATATCAAAATCATCAGGGCTAAGTGAAAACCAGACTGCAGAAATCAAGGGTGATGCCTAGGGTTACAGCTTGAATTTAAGAGTAGAAGGCAGTATGGTTTATTGAATTGGGAAAGGCTGAAGGCAGAGTATGCTTCTGGAAACTGGTTTTATGTATGAGTATTTGGTTTTGGTATGACTATCAGATATGCATGTGGAAATGTGAGATAGGCAGTTGAATGCTAAAATTATGGCTTATGGATGTTACTTAAAGTGACATGAGTGAGTGAATTCAAAGAGGAGAAAGAATATGTATATAGAAAAAATAAAGGCTTAGGTACAGCAGAGGAAGAGATAACAGCAGAGTTTGAATAGGAGAGTTAGTGTCACATTGCGAAAGCTAGGGGATCATGATATCACAAAAATCAGAAAAAAATGTGTCAAGAAGATGAATGTTACTCTGACAAATGCCACTGAGATAGCAGGCAGCATATGATCAGAAAAGTAGCCATTGGCTTTGGCAACATGACCATCACTGTTGGTTTGTCCAAGAGTACCCAGGTAGAAAATGCTTAAATTATTTGTGATTTTCTGTTGCCATCCACAAAAAGCACAAGTCTGTTTTGACTTTTGAGAGCTTCTCTTGCATGTTCACTGCATAAAAAGGTTGCTCTCATATAATTGGAATATTTAATTAATATGGTTTTATAATAGCTCACCTTTGACACCTTTCAACTGAAATTTTATTAACATGATCTCATAATTCAATATGTTTCCTTCAAAGTAGGAAAAGAACCAAGATGACCCCATCTCCTTTAATGATTGGAAAAGCTGAAGCAAAAGTAATGGTGGTAGGAACCCTTCATAAGTAGTTGTTACATATCAAGTAATTAATAAGATTAGAAAATGCAAGTATATGATTCAGGGATCCCATTATCCTTTTTGGACTCAAGACAATGCTGTCAAAAGTATGTACTTCTGGAGCACTCAGAAATAAGCTGGGTACCTTGCAGTGAAGAGGAAGGACAGATGGGTCTGTTGTTTCTTGGAAGTCTTTAAGAATCACTGAAGCCTTAAGAAGAGAGAGGCTTACCTGCAACTTTCCTATCCTATGTAGGTCCATCTTCTCATCAAAAATGGCAAAAAACTGTCAGTGCTAAAAACTCAAAATGATTCAGAAAATCTCCATGTCAATCCTTATACTCAGGACAGGAGTAATATGGTTAGGTAGTTGCTACTCTATTGATCAAAAATGCAGTTTCATTTAGAGATCTGAAAACATATTTGATTTCTGATCATACCTTGAAGAACTATTGCATATGGTTTAGGTCTAAAGACCTTGATTTAGTTAATATAATTTATGACGAATTCAGATTTCTTTTTCAAAGACTGTTTTAAGACTTATTGCCCTTTCTTTTGAATCTGGAAACATGCTAAATGTTCCCTGACAAAAAGTACATGACTCTTGCAGATTAAATTCTAAAAAGTTTATAACACCTATTGCTTTGTGCTTAAAATGTGACCTAACTGCAAGGAAACCGCTTCTTTTTTTAAATTTTATTTTTATTTTTGGTTTTTCAATTACAGTTGTCCTCTTTTCCCCCAATTTGTCTCCCCCACCCAACCCACCCCCTCTCCCGCAATCATATCCCTCCCCGTTGTCCATGTCCATGAGTCATTTATACAGGTTCTTTGACTAATCCCTTCCCTTACTTATCCCCCTTCTCTTGCTCTCCCCTCCCCCCTATTGACTGCTATTCTGCTCTTTGTTCTATTTAGTTCGTTTGTGTTGTTCTTTAGTTTCCTGTATTAGGTGATATCATATGGTATTTTTCTTTCTTTGCCTGGCTTATTTCACTAAGCATAATTCTCTCTAGTTCCATCCATGTTGTTGCAAATGGCAGGAGTTCCTTCTTTCTTTCTGTTACATAGTATTCCATTGTGTAAATGTACCACAATTTTTTGATCCACTCATCCACAGATGGGCACTTAGGTTGTTTCTAGCACTTAGCTATTGTAAACAGTGCTGCAATGAACATAGGGGTGCATAAGTTCTTTTGAATTGGTGTTTCAGGATTCTTCGGGTATAATCTTAGTAGTGGAGTCGCTGGTTCAAAAGGCAGTTCCATTTTTAATCTTTTGAGCTAATTCCATACTGTTTTCCATAGTGGCTGCACCAGTCTGCATTCCCACCAACAGTGCAGTAGGGTTCCCGTTTCTCCACATCTTCGCCAGCACTTGTTGTTTGTTGATTTGTTGATGATGGCCATTCTGACTGGTGTAAAATGGTATCTCATTGTGGTTTTTATTTGCATCGCCCTGATGGCTAATGATGTTGAGCATTTTTTCATGTGTCTATGGACTTTCTGTATGTCCTCTTCAGAGAAGTGTTTGTTCAGGTCCTTTGCCCATTTTTTAATTGGGTTGTTTGTTTTCTTGATGTTGAGTCATATAAGCTCTTTATATATTTTGGAAATCAGTCCCCTGTCTGTGATGTCATTGGCAAATATGTTTTCCCATATGGTTGGTTTCCTTTTCATCTTGCTGATGTTTTCTTTAGCTGAGCAGAAACTCTTTAGTTTGATGTAATCCCATTTATTTATTTTTCCCTTTATTTCTCTTACTTTAGGAGATGTATCCGTGAAGAGATTGTTACGTGAGATATCTGATATTTTCTTGCCTATGTTTTCCTCTAGGACTTTTATGGTGTCACGGCTTACATTTAAGTCTTTGATCCATCTTGAGTTTATTCTGGTGTATGGTGTAAGTTGGTGGTCTAGTTTCATTTTTTTGTACGTCCCTGTCCAGTTCTCCCAGCACCATTTGTTAAAGAGGCTCTTCTCACTCCATTTTATGTTCCTTCCTCCTTTATCGAATATTAGTTGAACTAGAGGCCTGGGTTTATTTCTGGACTCTCTATTGTGTTCCACTGATCTATGTCTGTTCTTATGCCAGTACCAGAGTGTTTTGATTACAGTGGTTTTGTAGTATTGTTTGATATCTGGTGTTGTGATTCCTCCTGCTGTGTTCTTCTGTCTCAAGATTGCTTTTGCTATTCGGGGTCTTTTTTGGTTCCATATGAATTTATGGAGTATTTGTTCTAGGTCTGTGAAATATGTCATTGGTATTTTAATAGGGATTGCATTGAATCTGTAAATTGCTTTGGGTAGTATGGCCATTTTGATGATGTTGATTCTTCCCATCCAAGAACATGGTATTTGCTTCCATTTATTTGTATCTTCCTTAATTTCTTTCTTCAATGTTATGTAATTTTCAGAGTACAGGTCTTTTATCTCTTTGGTTAAGTTTACTCCTAGGTACTTTATTTTTCTTGTTGCTATAATAAATGGTATTTTCTTTTTTGTCTTTGTCTCTGATATTTTATTGTTGGTGTACAGAAATGCCTTAGATTTCTGTATATTTATTTTGTACCCTGCTATTTTGCCAAATTCACTTATTATATCGAGTAGTCTTTTAGTGGAGTTTATAGGGTTTTCTAGGTATACTATCATGTCATCTGCATATAATGAAAGTTTTACTTCCTCTTTCCCAATTTGGATGCCTTTTATTTCTTTTTCTTGTCTGACTGCTGTGGCTAGGACTTCCAACACTATGTTGAATAGGAGTGGAGAGAGTGGACAACCTTGTCTAGTTCCTGAATTCAGGGGAAATGCTTTTAGTTTTTGTCCACTGAGTATGATATTGGCCTCAGGCTTCTCATATATAGCCTTAATTATGTTAAGGTATGCTTCCTCTATTCCCATTTTGCTGAGTGTTTTCATCATAAATGGGTGTTGTACTTTATCAAATGCTTTTTCTGCATCTATTGATATGATCATGTGATTTTTGTCTTTCATTTTGTTCAGGTGATGTATTATATTTATTGATTTGCGAATATTAAACCATCCTTGCATCCCTGGGATGAATCCCACTTGATCATGGTGTATGATCTTTTTGATGTATTGCTGGATCCTGTTTGCCAATATTTTATTGAGGATTTTAGCATCTATGTTCATCAGTGATATTGGCCTGTAGTTTTCTTTCTTTGTTGTGTCTTGACCTGGTTTGGGGATTAGGATAATACTGGCTTCATAGAAACAGTTTGGGATTTTCCCGTCTTCTTGGATTTTTTGGAACAGTTTGAGGAGGACAGGAGTTAGTTCTTCCCTGAATGTTTTGTAGAATTCGCCTGTGAAGCCATCCGGTCCAGGGCTTTTGTGTGCAAGGAGATTTTGGATTACTGTTTCAATTTCCTTCTTTGTTATTGGTCTGTTGAGACTTTCTACTTCTTCTTGATTCAGTTTTGGAAGGTTGTATGTTTCTAGAAATTTGTCCATTTGTTCTAGATTGTCAAATTTCTTCCCATACAGTTGTCTGTAGTAATTTCTAACTATCATTTGTATTTCTGTGGTATCAGTTGTGATTTCTCCTCTTTCATTTCTGATTTTGTTTATTTGGGTCTTCTCTCTTCTTCTTGATTAGACTGGCTAGAGGCTGGTCAATTTTGTTTATTTTTTTGAAGAACCAGCTCCTAGTTTTGTTGATCTTTTGGATTGTTTGTTTAGTCTCTATGTCATTTAGTTCTGCTCTAATCTTGATGATTTCGTTCCTTCTTCTTGCCCTAGGCTTTGTTTATTGTTGTTGTTCTAGTTCTTGTAGCTTTATGGTTAGGTTTTTTATTTGAGATTCTTGTATCCTTTTCAGATATGCCTGTATTGCTATGAACTTCCCTCTCAGGACTGCTTTTGCTGTGTTCCACAGGTTTTGGGCTGTTGTGTGCTCATTATCATTAGTTTCTAGAAATTTCTTGATTTCTTTTCTGATGTCATTGTTAATCCATTCATTATTTAATAGCATGTTATTCAATCTCCATGAGTTTGGGTGTCTTTGATTTTTTTCTCTGAGGTTGATTTTTAGTTTCAAGGCATTGTGATCTGAAAAGCTGCTTGATATGATTTCAATTTTCTTGAATTTGTTGAGGCTTGTTTTGTGTCCTATCATGTGGTCTATTTTTGAAAATGTCTCATGTGCATTTGAAAAGAATGTATATTTTGCTTCTTTGAGGTGAAAAATTCTATATATATCAGTTAGGTCCATGTGGTTTAGTGTGTTGTTCAATGCTTGTATATCCTTGGTGTTTCTTTGCTTCGATGATCTGTCTATTGTTGATAATGGAGTGTTGAAGTCCCCTACTATGAGTGTGTTGTTGTTGATATCCTTTTTGTGGTCTTCTAGTATTTGCTTTATGTATTTGGGTGCTCCTATGTTGGGTGCATATATGCTTATCAATGTCATATCTTCTTGATGGATTGTTCCTTTAAGTATTATGAAATGTCCTTCTTTGTCTCTTTTTATTGCCCTTGCTTTGAAATCCATTTTGTCTGATATGAGGACTGCTACCCCGGCTTTTTTTTCCGGTCCATTTGCTTGGAAGATTTTTTTATATCCCTTTACTTTCAGTCTGTGTAAATCTTTTGTTTTGAGGTGTGTTTCTTGTAGACAGCAAATATGTGGGTCCTGTTTTCTTTTCCATTCCGTTACCCTATGTCTTTTAATTGGAGCATTTAATCCATTTACATTTAAGGTTATTATTGACGTGTATTTATTCATTGCCCTTTGTACCTCTGTTCCTCTCCTCTCTTGTTCTTTTCTTCCTTTTTAGAACACTCCCTTTAGCATCTCTTGCAATGCTGGTTTGGTGGAGATGTATTCTTTCAGTCTTCCTTTGTCTGAGAAACTCCTTATTTCACCTTCTATTTTGAATGAGAGCCTTGCTGCATAGAGTATTCTTGGTTGTAGGCCTTTGTTTTTCATTGCTTGAAAGATTTTTGACCATTCCCTTCTGGCTTGTAGTGTTTCTGTTGAGAAATCAGTTGATAGCCTTATCGGAGCTCCCTTGTATGTTATTTGCTGTTTTTCTCTTGCTGCTTTTAGGATTCTCTCTTTGTCTTGAAATGTTGCCATTTTAATTATGATGTGCCTTGGAGTGGGATTTTGGGGGTTCCTCTTCATTGGAACTCTCTGTGCTTCCTGAACTTGTATAACATTTTCTCTCATCAGGTTCGGAAAATTTTCTGTCACTATTTCTACTATCAGTTTTTCAATTCCATGCTCCTTTTCTTCTCCCTCTCTAATTCCAATGATCCTGATATTATTTCTTATCATGCTATCCTGTAATTCCCTTACATCTTGTTCATATTTTTTCAATCTTTTTTCATTTTGCTGTATTGTCTGGGAGTTTTTCTCTACATTATCTTCTAACTTACTAATCCGATCCTCTGCTTCGTTTAGTCTGCTTTTGACAGATTCTACTGTGTTTTTCAGTTCAGAGACTGAATTCTTCAATTCTTCCTGGTTCTTGTTAACAGTTTCTATGTCTTTTTTTATGCTGGTGTAGTTCTCTGCAAGTTCCCTGTAATTTTCTTGGAGCTGCTGGTAACGTCCTTGGAGGTTGTCATAGTCGTTTTTAAGGATGTCGAGTATATTGAGCTTCTTTACCACCATTGTTTTGAATTCCATGTCTGACATTTGGGCTACGTCTATTTCATCTATCTCTCTTTCTGAGGATTCCTCTTTTCTTTTCATTGAGGGGTTATTTTTGCGTCTTACCATGTTGGATTCTTTTTGTTTTTATTTATTTATTTGTTTTTTTGGGGGTGATGGTCTGCTTTGACTTCCCTCCTTTGTGGTGTGAGATTCTTTATGGGAGATCTGGGGGGTTTCAGTGGTGCAGTCTCTTTGAACTCCTGAGCCTGATGTTCTTGGGTTACCCTTTATGTCGTTTGTTTATGCTGTCTGGTTATATTTCAGATGTTCTTCGGTTGGATCTTCCTTCTGGCTAGTTGGTTGAGAGTCACTCTATCCACTTTGTCTTGAGTTCTTTTGTGGATATGTCAGTTTATCCTTGGTGTGTCGTCTTCTTTTTCTGCATCCGCAGCTGGTCTAGTGTGGCGGTTCAGAGGTTCTTGTTTCTTGCAGCAATGGTGTGCTCCTGCGGTGGACAGCACAGCGTGCTCCCTTGGTGCCCGCTGGAGCCAGCTGAGGTGTCCCCGTGCGCGTGTGCCTGCTCACGTGGGTGGCCCAAGAGCTTGCCCCACCGGAAACTGCTTCTTAAAGTAAGCTTTTAATTTTTCCTTAATTTAATTTTCTGTTTTTGCCAGCTTTATAGCCCCTCTGCCCACCCCGTATGCAGTTTGGTCAGCCAGGACAGGAGTGAGCAAGAGATACAAGAGAATTTACTGACATATACATTGAAGAACAAGTCATATTTTAGCTGGAATAAGTCTTGGGGAGAAATTAATCAACCAGCTCCTTTTATAAATGAGAAGGCTGAGGCCTAGTGAGGTTTCCATAGCCACTGATAATGAGAACGGACGGAAACCCAGGAGAGAGGTGCCGTAGTCATATAAAACGCAGTTTGCAGTTTCATTAGACTTGCAATATGCAAGCGACAATTGAGCAACACAGTTTAGCACTTCCAAAATATGACCTAAGACCAAAGCTAATTTCACCTTAGTCCACGTAAATAAAAGTAGAGTTTCCAAAAATAAAAATAAAAAAGTGGCCAGACCTCATAAAAATTGTTGCCTTTTTGTTCTAGGTGCCACATTTTAAGAGCGTGCCTAGGAGAAAGTAAGAAGGACACAGGAAGAAATGAAAATGAAAACCACATGAGAACTAGCCCAGACAACTAGGAATTTTGAACTGGATTAAAACTGTCTCTTGCAAGAGAAGGACTAGAACAGGCTGTGAGGAGGTGATAGTGATACCCACGTGGAATCAGTTTATTCTGCAAAACTAAAATAAAATGTGTATTTATTTCAAGGAGGCGGCATTCCATAATGGTTAGGAGCACAGTCCTTAGAATCAGATGGAACTAAGCAGCTCTGGGTCCTTGTGGAGGTTTCCTAAACTCGGTTTTCATTGCTTCATTCTTAAAATGGGCTTATAATGCTTTAAATAGATTGAAATTATGGTATACATGTAAAGGTCGTAGCTCAGTGTCTGGTATATTGTAAATGTTATGAATGGTAAATATCATTATCCAAATTCTTATATTCCTATTGGAAGAAGGTCTGTCTCAGATAAAGTGAATTCACATCACTAAAAGAGAATAAGGACAAACACACACAACCATCACCTAGGGACGTTGCAGGGAGAAATTCTCACACAGGGTGGGTGGTTTCTAAGTCCCCCCATTTCAAACACAGTGATGTTATGACTTTGGTTTCTTAGTCAGTCTTTTTGCTACTACCCTGTGAACATTAGGATTTTAGAGAAATTTCTGCATCTTCGTTATTCAGTAGAATGTGGGTTTGAAAACAGGAGCAAAATCACAGGTCTCATGAGTGCTGTAATTTTCACAGTCAAAAATTTCACCCAATAGTTATTTTCTTCTATATGTTTTCAACCCTTATCTTTCCGGGCAACTCTGCAGATGTTTGAATCAGTGTTTTCATTTTCCATTTTACAGTGATATTAGTCCATTGACTGACATAAAAGGAGAAGGGGAAGAAGAGGGAAAGGGAAAGATAGAAGAAGAGAATTTACTGACATATATGCTGAAGAAGCAAGTAATATTTTAGTTGGAATAGGTCTTGGGGAGAAACCAATCAACCAACTCCTTTTATAAATGAGGAACCCGAGGCCTAGTGAGGCTTCCATATCCCACTGTAAATAGAAGTAGGGTTTCCAGAAAAAGTGGCCAGACCTCATAAAAATTATTACATTTTTGTTATAGGTGCCACATTTTAAGAGAGTACCTAGGAAAAAGTAGGAAGGACACAGAAAACAATGAAAACAAAATCACATGAGAGGATAAGTAGACGTGAGGTTAAACTCACAAAGTAAGCTATTTCCAGAATTAGAATTAGCATGCACAGAGCTCTAACTCTTTAGCTCCGAGTTAGTCTGGTTGCCTTCTAAATTCTAATGTACAAATTTATTTTTTTCAAATTAATTTATACTCATGGCATTTAATGGGTGACTTGTATCAAATGGCCATTTGACTGTACAGGCCTATAACTTTTATTCATATTTTTATTGAGGTAAAATTTCAAAGTTTAGGATAGCACAAAGAATTTTTTGGAGGTTTCCATACAGAGGTAGGAATAGTAGACACAGAACTAGCTTTGCCATTGCAGGAAAATAGCAATTCTAATGCAGTAACAGGCAAAAGTACCTCCTGGAGGAAACTTGTTACAACACTCAAGTTCTGGTCGCCCTCATTTAGAAGCCTCTTAGTGCTGATGAATCAATACATTTATGACAGGGAATTAGGACCAGTGATGGGGAAAAAGGGTGATAATTTTTTTCATATTTGTTTTGCAAGAGATAAAATGAAAGCCCAGAAAATGAGGGATTTGTGATCACTGCAGGCTGAAGTTGTTTGTTATCACAAGATTAGACAGATATTTAAAGAATAGCTCTCATACTCAGCATACCCAGATCCTTGAACTGGGAATCCTGGTTATGCTTAGGAAGGAAAGGGTAATTTTCTCAGCATCCTTCACTGAATTGTTTTGAACAATAATAGAACAAGTACCATGTTTGCCGGGTAGATGCCTATTTATCTGGCCTTGATACTGATAAAACAAATTCATGATTTATGAACCATCAAGCAGCCATCTCATCAGAATTACACAGACTTCTTTGGACTACACATCAACTAGATTATTTCTGGAAGGAATTTGGAGCAAATAAAATAAAACATCTATGCTTTGGGGTCAGAAGCCTTTTGCATTTTTCTCTTCCCTTTCATTGTTGGGAAAAGAATGACATATAAGCTGTATGATAGCTACACAGAGGTTCAAAGCGAGATGTTGTGACTGAAACTACATCTAACTAACTTGCAATAATGCATTATGCAAAACTGAAAAAGTATAATTCAAACCAAATGTGTGGTCAAAAATTGCGTTGCTTGATAAAATAGACTTTCCTCTTAAGTAATGAGTCTGGAGGATATATTTACAGGGCTATCAGAACAATCAGAAACATCATAAGGCATAACATTTGTTTGCCTTTTCAGGAAAGTAATGTGCAGGCTTATGGATCATCTAAATTAGACTTTACTATTTTGATGTCCTTGCCATTTGTTCTTTTAAATTTCCAGCCTAAGGGGTATATTCTCCTATCAGTGTGCATGTGTAAGTCCCATTTAGGCTAATAGGAATTTGATGCCTGAGTCCAAAGAAAAATCTACCTCTAAGATAGCATTTTGCACATGTAACACACAAGAAAAATAACTAAAAAAATCCATTTCTCTTCATTCGAAGTGCATAAAACAATTATATTAATTATAAGTATGAGATAAAGTACTTGCTTGTGGAATTTTAAATCCATTTAATAAATTTGCAATTTTGTGCATTTCTCTTGCTCAAAATTGCTTTCCTCAAATGCGCTTTAGGTTGTCTCAGCCTTTGAAGAACCTAGTGATGGATGGAAACCAAGAGAAATAGGAGTGAGGGGAGTACATTTCTCAACACAGTCTTCATTTATTTATATTCTGCAGCACACACACTCAGCTGTTTCAAACTTATTTCCACCAGATTCAAAATAAAACCTGGAACACAAAACAGCTTGCCCATATTTTCTTGTTTAAGGCACTATCTCCTGAGCTTTCTTTTGTATCTCAGTTGCTAACCACATAAAAAAATTTCAGGCAAGAGTTGGTATTCAAATGAGATGTTAATTTTTAAAAATTGTTACATCCTTCTGTTTATTTTGGTAGAAGGGAAATATTGGTTCTTGGAGTTGTATTAAAACCCAGATTAAAAAAAAAAAACAATAGCAGTTTTTATCTTTATACATCTTTCGGAAAAAAAATTCTACCTCAAGAAATTTCTTTAACAAAGAGAACATTATTTCAGACTCTAACATTTCTGTCTGCCGATTATCATTAGTCATAAGCTAAGCCCTGCACTAAATGTCTAGTGAGCACAGATAATGTTCATTTTGTCTGGAAGACAGGTTGCCGCCTGTCAAGGAGCGATGGAATAAATGACAGGTTTTGACTCTGTGCCTTGCAGGCATATTAGGCTAAGAAATCGCCAACATGATGAAAAATTATTTTGTCAAAAATTTGTAGGTCACCCATCATTGTCTAATGTATTCTGTGATTAATTGCTAGCATAGATCAGCATTATGTCTTTCCAGTGAATCGCTTAATTGTTGCCTGCTTCATGCTCTTAATGTAATGATGAGGCATCTGCTCCTTTCACATGTGCTTTTAAATGCCAGCTTTTGCATCCAGGTTACAGGGTTCGTAATATTCAACTTAAAGAACTGGTTGAAATTAAAACTTCGGGACTGCCATCTCTTCTTGCTTTTTATGAGAGCGTGTGCAGAAGGCTGAGTGTTAGTGTTAATGTATGTAGATTTTATTTCTGATGAGTGATTATTTGACTGCTCATTTTACGAAGATTTATGGTGTGCTTTCTATCTCCTGACTGCAGTGCTACTCTTATCTTTAATAAAGGAGATGAGGACATTAATCAGCCATTGTCAGGGCTCCTGACTAAGACATTAAATGTACTGTATGGGATAGGTAAACACGCTCCAGATCCTTCTCTACTCCACTAGATCAGGCAAAAAAACACTCATTATATTTATCATAATTTCACATCTGCTGTTTTTGAAGCAATGTACCATGAGGCCATAAACTGTATTACAACTGTGCATAAATTCAACTGATTTGTGGCTGGAGTAACTAATTCCTAAAGTACATTTTAGAAAAACAAGCAGTGAGCCCTGAAATTGCAATTCCATAAAGGCATTAAATTACTGACTGCAGAATCAAAAATTTGCTTGATGTGATTCTGCAGTGACCATTTTATAAAAAGTGACAGTGCGCCTGTGATTGAGTCAATAAAATAAGGATGAGTGAGCTGTACACTCAAACAAGATTAAAGAGAAAGGGAATGACAGAGGACAGACTCGTGGTGTACAAACAGAGGAAAGCATAACGTTTCCTCCAAACGGCTTAAGGATGCAACTCTCAATAGCAGCGATATTGATTTGTCAGTAATATTTTTATTATTTTGGAGGTGAAAGAAATTTAATTTCTCTCTTTTAGTCATTTCACAGCATAACTGGGAGCATACTTAATATATAACAAAATGGATTTAGAAATAATTTTTTAATTGTGGCATTAGCTATTGATTTAAGCTTGCCCTAATAGTTTTAGAAATTATAAAGGATAATTCTTTGTGGGCTATTTTGCTAATCTCCTTGTTTTTAAGGAGGTGTGTCCAAGTAGTCTTTTTGTTAAGGCATCTAGGCGTGTCTGGGTAGAAGAGGTGTGAGTTTGTGTTTACGGTTGGGGGAGGGGAGTGTGTATTTCTATGTGTGTTTTTACCTTTGCAGGTGCGCTCCGCTTCATTTTTTCCAAACTTGATAGGTACCTGAACTTGCTATAATGTCTTCTCCAAAAGAGAAAGGAGAGCAGGGAGTGATCTTTTACATGGGACAAGTAAAACCAGAAACACCATTGTTTTTTGAAGACAAAATGCACTTGACATTTGCTAGGATGAAGACCAAAGGCTGACCTCACACTTGGCATCCTGAACAGAGGAATGAGCCTACAAATGAAACCTGCTAAGAGTAGCGCCACGTATGTTCTGGAAGTAGGGTATGATTATGTGGTTATTTATTGACTGGAAAAAGCAATTTAAGAGAAAAATAAATGGAACTGATCTTTCATTGCTTGGATTTCTAAGGTATCCATCGCCTTTCACCAATTATTTTATGCATCTTTGCCGTTGAGGCTGAAGTGCCACGGAGGAGCTTTTGTTTCATTTGACTATGATACATAAGCATTCTTTGCTTAATATTCTGCATTTGAAGGCTCCTTCTCATCAAATGTGGGCAATTACTTGCTATCCAGGACAAATTGTGGAGGGCATTCACACAAAACATATTTTAGAGTAATATAATCCTGTTTGACTTTATTCACAGAAAAATATATTTGCCATATTTCATCCCTTTCCCTGACCACTATCCTGGTCAACTTTTATAACTGCAATTCTGGAGCTGGCACATTGAATACTGCTCTATTCTTTACTCTTAATATCAAGTCAAAAATGGTTGTGTTCATAAGGCATTGCATAGTTTCTATCTAATGGTATCAATCTGTGCATCACAGAGTGTTTCTTTTCCTTACATTACTACTTTACTGAAATTAAGCTTGAAACAATCTGATGTCAGATACTGTATATCTACTTTTATTGCCAGCCTCTCTGAGCCCACCATATTGCCAGGGCTGCATCTCATTTGAGATAGGTTTAACCATATATATATATATATTTATATATAAATTCTCAAGTTTATTGAGAGTTGGATAGATTGTATTTCCCATTCTCAAAGAGCAGGCTGGGTTTTTTCAGTGCATTTTATAGAATAAATGTAAATTCCCATGCTGCAGTTGACAAAAATTCATGGTTCTTTTCTTAGTGTCAAAAATAAATCCAGCATAGCATTGGGGATGAGTAAGTGTGGTCTGGTAGAGCTTCAGTTTTCCCTTTTCAATTTAGCAGTAGTTTTGATGTACTTGAGAAATCTGTAAAAGTTTGATAATTATGGTCTAGGCAAAGAGATTTGCTCACACAACAGAGCTACTGTACTTGAGAATGAATTGTAAGAACTCAATGAAATTCAAAGCACTTTCTGAGCACAGCAAGCCCCTTTACCTCCTGTCTCCTCGCCCTGCTTCGCTTCTCCATCTACTTATATCTCTTATATGAAGGTTTTTCTGAAGGCTCTCACTGTAGTTAAAAAAATACAAGCATAAAAATTGTCATATTGCTCCACTAAAATGTAATAAAAATTAGTCTTTCATTATGTTTTGGAATTTATATATTTGGGAAGTATAAGATATGCAAAGAATAGCTATGAAAGAAATTTATTAGCAGCTTGGCTTGATCAATTTGTCAAGATTTCTTACAAATGTATGTCTTAGAGGGAAAGGCAGATTTATATTAAAAAGGTGTTTATAGCTAAGAATAAACTAAACATACTGAATCATGGAAAAAGTGCTCTCTCAAATACCATGCACTTTATCAACACAACACAGCTTATATTGTGGACTGTCTGCTTAAATGCCAAGAGTGTATCCTTATAAAAAAACAGCATATTTTCCTATATTTACATTCATTGATTTGATTTAATTTTTTTTCTTTTCAAAGCTAGAGGTTTCTTCTAACCACCCATCAAAAGTTGGTGTTGCTTTTAGAGAAATAAATGAATAAACGGAATCAAGAATATTTTGTGGAAAGAATGTAGCCTGACTACTACAAGAGTCAGTCCAGGTATGTCTGCTCTTAACCTTTTTCTTTCCTTATGTCATATTTCTGCTCCAAGGTTTGAGCAATTAGGGGATTGGTGAAACTGGGAAGAGTTAAGACCTACATAATTTCCAGTGGCAGGGAATGTAATCAGTCTTTCTTAAGAGGGACGGGCTAGTCCCAATGGTCACATTTACTCTCTTATGTATCTTCCCAATGAACAAATCATAAATAAGGTGGGGTCTTGTGGAACCTCAGATTAAGTTCCTGTTTCAGCTCTCAGAGAGGTAAGGCATGGCCTTTTGTTACATGAGGAAGACGTATCTGGACATACATATACACACACACTCACACACACACAAGACACATAAAACATAACACTCAGATATCCTACATTGTTATTACTTTGCAATCATAGCATCTATCATATTTATATTATGATTATAAAATAAATTTCAGAATATTAAAAAATAATCATTTGCAAGTTTGTGAATTTAAATGAAGGTAATATACACAGTAGTACAAAGTAAAATTACAGAGCTTATTTATGAGATATTGTGTCTTGTGAAAATTAATCACCAATGAACATATATTTTCCC
Organism: Furipterus horrens; assembly: GCF_987537825.1. Classification (NCBI taxonomy): domain Eukaryota; kingdom Metazoa; phylum Chordata; class Mammalia; order Chiroptera; family Furipteridae; genus Furipterus; species Furipterus horrens. The sequence continues at coordinate 144,397,015 of NW_028327173.1, forward strand.
TAACTAAGAATTATAGCTTATATTCTTATATGATAAATAATTGGAGGTTATTCATACACATTAGGCAAAATCCAAAGTATTATGAGCTTGTTGAATCCTACCAATGACTACACTATCCAAGCTGAAAATAATTAAAATCCAATGTAAACTGTCTGTTATTAAGATATAGAGAAATTGTCATGAGAGCATGATCAATGGGCTCTGAACTCTATTAGTGTTGACAAAAGCATTGAAATTGGTAGCAATACTTAAATAAAGTTGACCCTTAAACAACATAGGGTTGGGGAGTCATGCCCCTAAGTTAAAAATTCCTGTACAACTTTGGAATTCCAAAAAACTTTACTACTTATAGCCTACTGTTGATGGGAAGCTTTACCAATGACATAAACTATCGATAAACACATATCTTGTTTGTTATACATGTTATATACTGTAGTCTTACAACAAAGTAAACTAGAGAAAAGAAAATGTTAATAAGAAAGTCATAAGGAAGAAAAAATGCAATTACTGTGTTCATTGAAAAAAAAAATCCATGTATATGTGGGCCCACAGAGTTCAAACCTGTGTTGTTCAAGTGTCAACTGCATATAGAGCCTACCCATTTGTTTATTCATTTAGTAAGTTAATAAACATGTGTGAAATATCTATTATGTGCATCTTTGGATTGGGCTCTGAGATTTCCACAGTGAATCAGGACAAGTCCTTGTCCTCCTACTTCTCATAGGGAAGCTGCAATAAATATGTGGTGGGATAATGATTTATGAGTGTACCTAAGCTGGACTCGCTGAGTCTGAGAAGGCCTGCCGGAGAAAATGGCTTCAGAAGTGGCTCACAACCTGAAAGACAAGACGCAATTGGCCAAGTGAAAAGTGGGAAAGATCCTGGAAAGTAAGGATGGTCCCTAAAAGTGTTTCCATTTGAAGGAATTGGCTGTGTGAAGGCCAGGAGGTGAGAGAGAGCATGATCTACTCCAGCAACTGGAAGTTCAGTCTCATTGAAATGCAGGCTGAGATGGGGAGGAGAAAGTAACCAGGTCATGTAGGGTGTTAAGGGCCAAGAATATAAATATAATCCTTAGGGCAATCAACAACTCTAAAAGGGCTTTAAATAAGTAAGAGAAGGATCACATTTTTATTTTAGAAAAATTATTTTGGTTGTAGTTTAGAGGAGTACTCCCTGAATTTTTTTCTATTTTCACATTTTTTTTTGTATTTTTTTCATTACCATTTATCCCCCTTTCATCCTCTTCCAACTGCATCCTCAGCCACCCCTCCCTGCAACCACCACACTGTTGTCCATGTCCACGAGTCTTTTTTCTTTATTTTTTCATAAAAGAATTTAGTAAAGATTTTTGAAGAATTTATCTCTAACATATGAATATTGATTTATAAATAAATCAATATTATGCAGGTTCCATTGTACTAATATATTATTTATTTTAAAAACATGCACAAAATTAAAGATTATTAAAATGACATTTTTGAAATACATTTAACAATTTTTAAAGAGTATTTTTTTTTAAATCACACCAATGCCTCTCCTTTTTAACTGTAGATGTTTTTGTCTTGCTGATCATCATTGCATCATTTCCATCACATATCAGTGTTTCAGGGATGTTTTCCCTAATCATCTTATTTAGATGTGATTCATATAATCAATGGTATATGATTCAGCCATAGAAAGTGATACAGTATCTTGTCTTTTGCAACAACATGGATGGACCTAGAAGGTACGTATTATGCTACATGAAGTGAGTCAGACAAAGACAAATATCATATGCTTTCACTGATATGTGGAGTCTAAAAAATAAAACAAACAAACAAACAAACAAAACAGAAATAAACTTACAAACACAGAGTACAGACTGATGGTTACCAGAGTGGATGGAGGTTGAGGAGATGGGTGAAAAGGATGAAAGAGATTAAGAAGTACAAGTTGTCAGCTGTGGCAACAGCTGTTAGAAGACCAAGTGGTGGGCCCACGCAAAACCCCTGGGGACACTTAAATGTCCCACTTTTCTGCTGAATCTCAGGGCATCTGGTCAGTTGCCATCCACCTCTGCCCATCAACCGGGACCTGGGAGAGTGCAGAGAGCCACCTGACACTCATAGCTACAACCGCTGGCCTATCAAATCAACTGAGGCTAATAACGGGTATGAGGCACAGTGCCAACTGCCAACTGTCTTTGACACTGGGTGGGGTCTGTGTTAGTAGAACTGCTTCCAATTACCAATCACTGTGTCTTAAGCTTTGCCAATCACGAGAAGCAGATGGGTGGAGCTGAAGTAGCATGTTCTTTTGGCTGACTTCTGGCTCTGTTAGATGCTATAGCTGTCTCATTTACCTCCATACTGTTTCCAGTGCACACCAGATTTCTGTGTGAGGAGTCCAGCAGTAACTGGGTGAGCAGCCATAAATGCTGAAGTTTGTAGTATATAAAGGGAGTTATGGTGGGGTCACTATTCTAGTAGTAACACAGGCACTGAGGAGATTAAGGGGTATCACTAGCCATAACAGGCACTGGGAATAGTCCTCCAGAACCTGTAATTAGGATAGTGAAACTCTAAGTGCCTGTTACAACTAGTGATATCTCTTAACTCCCTCAATGCCTGTTATTAAAGGCCCCCATAAATTCTGACACTAGCAATGATGAGTTCTTGGGGTTCCCAGAAAACTAGATGAGTATTTGAACCTTAAATTCTCTCCTCATTTGTTAATGACAGTGATGATGGTTCTCAGTACCGCTGTTGACTGCTGCTCACTTTACATGGTTGAAATATTATTCTGTTATATTTTATTAAATATTATAGTGCACCATTTGGTTCAGAATTTTTTTTTCTTGTTTCCTTCCTCTAAACCTAGGTGAATCTTATGGTCAGGTACATCTTACGGTGTGAAAAATAAGGTAATTTATTTAGTTTATTATACATCTTAGCCCTTTATCCACCAAATGCAGGGATTTGTCTATTTGTTCATTGATATCTCTGAGCTCAGAATACTGCTTGGTCCATCATAGGTGCTCAAGAAGATTGGTTGCATGAATAGGTGAAGGTCATTATTTGCAGGTGTGGATGTAAATCTATATTTCAAATAGTCTTTCTGGTAATTTTAATTGTTTGGCTTAAAATTTTTAATACCAGTTTAGGTCATCATTTGGCTATTACACATATAAAATAATTCTCAATGCCACAAATCATCAGAGAAATGCAAATTAAAAACACAAAGAGATATCACCTCACACTGGTCAGAATGGCCATCATTAATAAAGCCACAAACGACAAGTGTTGCTGAGGATGTGGAGAAAAGGAAACCCTCATGCACTATTGGTGGGATTGCAAATTGGTGCAGCCACTGTGGAAAACAGGATAGGAGTTCCTCAAATTATTAAAAACAGGACTACCTATGATCCAGCAATTCAACTCCAGGTATTTAGCCAAAGAAATACAAAACACGAATTCTAAAAGATATATGCATCCTTATGTTCATTGCAGCATTATTTATAATAGCTAAGATAAGAAAGCCATCTCAATGCCCATGCATAGTTGATAGGATAAAGAAGATGTGGTACATATATACAATGGAATATTAGTCATAAAAATATTTATTGTGCCATTTGTGACAACATGATTTCACTTATATGTGATACCTAAAGAACAAAATAAATGAACAAATAAAACAGAAACACTCATAGATACAGTGAATAAATTAATGGTTACCAGATGGGAGAGGGATAGGAGACTGGGTGCAAAACGTGAAGGGATTAAGAAGTACAGGTTAGTAGTTACAAAATAGTCATGGGATTGTAAAGTAAAACATAGGGAATATAGTCAATAATACTGTAATAACTATGTATGGTACAGATGGGTATTAAAATTACTAGGAGGATTACTTTATAAATTACATAAACATCTAACCACTATTCTGTACACCTGAAATTAATATAAAATAGTATTAAATGTCAACTTTAATTTAAAAAAGACTTAAAGGAAAACTTTAGGCCATTATTTGAGAGTGAATGAGGAAACCATTGATTAGGAATAAGAGTTGCAAGTATGTGCATTATCACAGTTCTTCTGCAGGAATCTTTTAGAGCCATATGGCCACCTGGTGAGCATTAGTTTAGTTATAACTAGTCTGACTAAATGGTTAGATATAGACAATCATGTGCTCAGATGAGCTAGGAGCAAACAAATGCAGGAGGGCCCTGCCCTGCCCTTGTGACATTGCCACTTTGCTCAGTCTACATCTTGTACTACATGTAACATGTGACTGAGGTTGTCAGTGCCAAAATGTTTATTGAGTTTTAATAAAGATTAATTTCTTTCCTATTTTCCTGTACATATGAATAGAAGTAAATTTCTAGTGTGTTGTCTCTCTTCCATGGTCACCCTGAACTGTCTGAGTCACCTGGAAGAGGAAATGAATCCTGCAGGGCCTCATTCACCTGAGAAAGTCTGGGTAGGCAAGACCCCAGGTTTTAAACTTTGAAGAATTCAGTTCTTTTTGGGAAATATATTTTCTGCTATGCCTTAAAAAAAAAATTTTTTTTTAACACAGAAGACACACACACACCACTAATTTATCAATGTGTAAACCATCAAACTCACTTAGATATATGATATTGAACATTTTTAGTATTGTCTGTTAACTGTTTCTGCTTAACTAAAAAAATGTGCCCAAATGAATATACTGAAGTTGTAATTAAACCTCAGTTACATATACTGGGATTTTCTGATAGTGAGGATTGTTTAAAGTTTGAATGTGCTTTTAATAGTTTTCATTCCTGTATTTGAGGTCCGTGAGGAATGATATGGGCGTGGGGAGGGAGTCTTGCTTGGCACAACTTTTCTTTGGGTCCTTTCACAATATGAGTGAGGAGAATCTGAGATTGTTTTAATAAAAATTGTAAGGAGACTGGTGTCTTAATTCACTTAGAACTGTCTGAAGCATAGTTAATATTCTGAAATAGTCAGACAAAGCCCTTTCTACTTTTTAAATTGCTTGTATTACCTTTTTACTTTTAAACCACAACCTTTGTTGTTGTTGAGAAGCAGATCCTATACTGCTCATTCCTGATAAACAGTGAACTGTTGACTACATCTGACTAATTCCTGCTGATGTTGATCATGCTCAACAGAAAGAAGAGTGCAAGAGAGCAATATTTAAAAAGTTGTGTCTTGGAGCTGTAGTCTATTTAGGGAGGAGTTGGGCAATTTGCAATATATTTTGTATATGGGTTGCACCTTGAAGCCAGAGTTTACCGGCACCATATTTATGGAAATTATGTTCTTGCATACTTCAGAGATTAATGCGAGGTCCATGAACAGCCTTGCTATTGGTCCCTTAATCCAGCTCAATGCAGAGGGATAGTTTTAATGACTTGTTAAAGTTCCTTGTCGCCCTGAGACTCAATTACTCAAACTCAGGGACCATAATCTAATTGAATCATTTTAATAAGAAATCATGATTTTCATCTAAATTTTAATTTAATCCACTCCAATGAATTATGCTGAGGTTATTACAGCATCCTTTCAACTTCAGCAATAAAGGCATCTCTCTATTCACAAAGCAGGGCAAAATCCTTGTATGTGTCTGGGTCCTTTCATAGTAGAAGCATGCTCTTAGTCTTCTCTCTCTGAGTACATGTTAATGCTACATTGATCCAGTTTGTGTATTAGTGGGGCACATATGTGCATGAAATGGGACAAATACATTGAGTTTTATGTAAAGTGAATATGAAGTGATGTCTCAAGTATGTGACGATGGTTCTGGACAGCACAGAGCCAAAGCATTCATTTTAGCCATCTTGGCCATCAATACTGACCACCTTGGCTGTATGCTGAAGTCTGTCTGGAGTCTGTGCTATTTGTGAGGGTGGCTAATGTGAAGAACCAATGCCTCAAGATTCCATTTATATCATTCAAATGGGCACAATGTTGGTCAACACTTAACACAAACTTTGTTCTGCAAAACTTGGATTTAGTATTATAAATCACAAAACCAAAGGGCAAGGAAGATAGAATCAAATAAACAAAAACCTAACATCCCTAATTTTCAAAATAAATTATACATAAGATTATATACATATGGGGTTTTCTGATTTCCAATATTTTCCTCTCATATTAGAACAAATTCTAGAAGTTGAACTTAAATTTCAAATAGCAAAAAAACCATTAATCAGATGCTAATTAGAACGTATCATTAAATGTTATAGAGTGAGACAGGAAGCCCACCTCTGAGAAATGGCTCATTCCATTTCTCTTATATTGTTAGATATCTGGCCATTTCTCTCTCTCTCATTCATTTCTTTGCTGTGCAGACTGCAAAATATAATAACTTCTAAGCAGTGTGTAAAACAAAGTGCTCAATTCACTTTATTAAAATATCCAATAATAATTGATTTAAAGGCAATAAAATGTGTTCATTAGAGGGTTTATATTCAAGAAATATTGAAAGTATACCTAAAACTGTCACTTTTATTGTGAATGAACAGGATAATATAATTTGAAAAGAGTGTGATCATACTAAAGATTTGTCCTGCAGCATTATCTGATAGCTCGTAAAGTGCTGAAATTTAATATGATGCTTTCAGTCAGTTTAATTGAAATTTAATTGCCACTTTGGGCAGAAGGTTTAGATCTGATCAATAAAATATTAAAGATTTTGTGCTTCCGCTTGGAACAGCTCCTTTAGCGATGCATCGAGAGGACTCTATATTTTCAGAAATATTTGTTTGTTATAGTTCACACAGTGCTCAATATCACTTTCTAATCTGAAAGTTTTAATGTGCTGTGCAGACAAATAGTGGAAATAATAAAGCAATAGTTGACCCATTTAATTACAACATGATGAAAGTAGTAACGGTCACCTTCAGATTCATGAGAAAGGCATTAATGTAAAAGAGCAATAAATATTTTGAAATGTCAAACCTCAGAAAGACAGAGTCCAACTTGAGCTGGGTTGTAAATCAGACCAAGGGAAGGACCTTGAAAAAAAGATGGTTCTTTGGTATTTTAGAAATAATTACTAATACAAAAAGGGTAATGATGAAACTATAAATTACATTAAAAAGGGCCATTAGAGGAGGATTAGTTTATAAAGCTGAGACATGGTTCTTAAAATTGTCCTCACGGTTATTTCTACTTTTAATTTTATTCAGGAACCCCTGCTCAATTATCTGATTATTAATAAACTAATTGATCACTACTTTGCAGTTTAAATATTAAAGTCAAGTTAACTTCCTCTTTTAAGGGACTCCCATGGGACTTTCACATTACCCATATTTTAGGAAGAGAAAGAGAGATTTCTTAAACTATATGAATAGTGAACTATGGAATGAATTTAAGCTAAGTAATATCCCTATTAACAGGTCTTAAAATTATAATTTCTTTCAGATCACCATATTCCAAAGATACCTCTGATATTTGTGTGGTATCTTTCTCTAATGATTCTTGGTATACTACCCTTTTTATTTATAAAACTTTTCTAAAGCTCTATATTCAAACACATATATTCCTTTACTTACCAGTGTCCTATATGAGTCTAACTTCAATGACATGGCATATTGTTTTATTTGGCTCAGAACATCTCTAAAGTATAAGTATATTTTTTGCTTACAACCACATTCAAATAAGGCTAATAATTATCTGCAATAGCCATAATCACTCTTCTTTAAAAATCTGTTCCAAATTTTTCTTGTTTAATCATCTGTTATCATCACAGTTTTTAATATTACAATTTTATTGGAGTAATTCATATATTTTCTTTCAAAATAAAGATTTTTTTTTCCTTGTGACCAGTAAAAAATATTATTTTGTGACATCTAGATCCTGGGCACTGTTCTATTGCCTAAGAATACAATGGTGCCTAAAAAAAATTCCTGGCTTTAAGGAACTATGTTCTAGTGGGGAAGAAAGATAATAAACACAGACAGATAAGTAAACAAGATAATTTCAAGTCCTGACAGGTACTATGAGGAAGACAGCCTGGTAAGGATTTAGTGGAAGCATTTTAGGCAAAGGAAAGAGAAAATGTAAAGACACTAAGATGGGCAGGAATTTGATTTCATGGTATGAACAATACTAATGTGGCACTGTTTAGTAACCAAGGGGGAGACTAGAAGGAAATGACATTAGAGAAGCAGGCAAGGACCAGATCATATAGACCATGTAGAGTGCTGTGGGCCACAGTGATAAGTTTGGTTTTATTGAAGTCTAATGTAAAGGTATAGGAAGAAGTTGAGCAGAGGCAAGCAGGTAGTGATTAGGTATGTGTATGTGAGGTCTGCCCAGAAGGTGTCCAGCCATGTAATATAAAAAATAGAGACATTTATTGAAGAAGATACAAGAAACATTGTACATAGGACAACGATGCCTCAGTCTCCTTCAAAATAGACACCTTGGGACCTCACACAGTTCTCCCAATCATCATCAGCTGCTCTGTCATATTTTTCTGTATCTCATCAATGGTCTGAAAGCTCTTCCATTTCAAAGGTGATTTTAGTCTTGGGAAAACCCAGAAGTCATCTAGGCTGTAGAGGGGCTCAGTCACCTGGGTTTATTTGATTTTTTTTTTTTTTTTTTTTTTTCAGTTCTGGGGGGATTTGTTAGGGGATCTTCTGTAGAGATCAGTTATTCAGGCACACACAGGCTGTGGAGAGGGAGGGGGCCAGTTTTAAAAACAAACAAAGCAAAAGAAATCTTAGGAGAGAAGATTGAAGCAGCAGAGATGGTGTCCCCTGGTTAGTGCCCACATCTCAGTGTGCGTTGGAGCAGAAGTCGCGGTGCCACGTGCCGATTTGGAGGAAGAAAGGCCCAGGCACATGCGAGGCAGCCAGGCCTACAACTCAGCAGACATCCAGAAGTGCCCAGGGTGAGAGAGCCGCCGGTTCAGCTTGGGCAGTTTCTCCAACATATCCATCAGCAGAGTGAAGCTGGGCCGCTCCTGCAGCTCGAAAGCGCAGCAGGCAGACAGGATCCCAGTGACTTCCTTCCCCAGGCCAAGGGAAGCAAGGACACGCTTCATTCCCTCTCCATGTCCGATCTGCCAGATCAAGGCCTCTGCAGCTTGGTTCTTAAAGGGCCAGTCTCTTGCTTGCAGCTCATACCGAACAGTCCCAAATGCGTAGATGTCAGCAGCTTTGGAGAATGGCAGCTGATCCTCATCCTTCCTGGGGGTCATCTCGCAAACGATCTCGAGAGCCAAGTAGCACAGCCAGTCGTGTGACAGCTTCAGCTGGTTCTCATGCTGTCCCTCTCGTACCACGCCCGACATCCCAAACAGCCTGAAGTCCATGATGACCACTTAGCCGTTGTCATAGAAGACATTCCTGGATTTGAGATCTTTGTGCATAATGCCCTTGGCATGCAGGTATCCCATGCCCTTGATGATCTCCTGAGTGATCTGCCTGGTCTTGTTGATGTCCAGAGAGGTCTGGGGGTCCCTCACAAATGAGAGTAATGTCTGCCCTTTGTAGAAGCTGGTGATGATGGCCAGGTGGGGTGGGTTCATGCAGGCCCCCATGAAGAGTACCACGTTCCCATGCCGGGTCTGCCGGTAGTTCATCACCTCCTTCTTGAACAGTTTCAGGTGGTCCTGGTTGTGGCTGTCCATCTCCAGCAGGCAAATGCCACGTCGCCGTGCCAGCAGCCATGGTGCACGGGACCCCAGCGCCCCTGTCCGATGGGTTCACCCAGTTCCACCTGCTCAAAGGGGATGTCCCACTCCTGCAGGTACATGCTGGTCTGGCTGGCCTTGCGCAAGATGGGGCCCTGGCAGGGCCATCGGGAGCACGGCAGCTTGTCCACCTCATCCTCATCCTCTTCTGTCTCCGACTTGCCCGCCTCCGGCTCCTCAGCCTCCACTTCGTGATCCTCCAACATGTCTGCTTTTGGATGGTCATCGATCCGGGTTCCGTCTGCTGCCTCGGGGAATGGGGCTGCCGGTGGAAACGCTGAAATGTCTGGAAAGATAAACTGCTGTCTATGATGAATGAAGTAGGCAGCTGGAAAGTTGAACCTGCTGTCCCGCTGGCTGGGTGAGGGGTTGGGGGGCGTGGTGGCACTGGATGGGTTGCACGATGTTGGGAAGGGAGCCGGCGAGGAGGGCATGGAGGACGTGGTGGAGGACGGGTGGCTGCTGGAGTCCAGGTGGTTCATGGCCGGCGGGGGCTCCTTCTTTGTCAGCGCTTTGGGGAGTGTTCCAAAATGGGGTTCGGCTGCTCTGTCCACCGGGTTGTTGATGTCTGAAGGAACAGATTCTGTCCTGCGAATCCTAGTTGGGAGGAAGGACGTTCTGCAGGCGGGGGCTTCTTTTGTACACTTGTGACACTTGAATCGGCAGTGCTTGCACTCCGCTCTGAACATCATGCTCTTCTGCCATACGTGGCAGACTTGCGACAGCCAGGACTTAGTGGAGAACCCATGTGTCACTGAGAGCCCGATGTCCCTCTGTACCATCTGTGGGGATCCATGCGGGAGATCAAACCTCATTGGGGAGACCTGGTCAATGCAGTTCCCCAGCTGAGACTCATGGGACTTGCTCGGGGTGAGCGTGGGGAAGCTGGGCAGCAGCTGGAAGACCTTGCAGCTGGGTGGGGGGTGGTGTCCTTGGCGGCTTCAGCTTGGTGCAACGTCGCAGCTGGGGTGTGGTTGCGGGGGTGATGAAGCTGTGCAGGGCATGGGGTGTCAGCGGCCGCTGATGTGTAGGGGGATGCAGGGGTCCGTGAGGCCCTCGCTGGGGTCAGGGGTTGGGAAGTCCAATGTAGGCAGAACTGACACAAAGACAGAGCATGGGCCCTGGGCACTGCTGCCCATCCTGCCCAGCTGGGAGCTCCCCGGGGGCCAGGGCAAGGAGGCTGGTGAGAGGGTGTCCGTGGAAGGCCCTGAGCTGCTTTCCTGCCGGGCGTCCAATGAACTCGAACCCGCGTCCTCTTTGTGCTCTCCTCCCAGGCCCATCACCTTCCACAGGCAGGTGAGGGTGTACTGCAGGCGGCCACACTCCTCCGCAATGGCCCCACAGCGCTGCAGTGTCTCCTTCACCTTGGCCTCGTTCATGTCCAGCAGGGCGTCCAGTGTGAGCTCTCGGAGGATCTCCTGCACCACCTCTGGCCTCACATTGAAGGTGTACAGCCAGTCACTGAAGTGAGGGTAGCTGTTGAGCTCTGAGGTCCTCTCACCAGGAGCCACGCTCAGCTTGCACTGCCATTGCTTGCAAATGTACCGGACCAGCTTTGCCTGCGCTGCCCGGAGCCCCTTCTCTCTGTCTCTCCAGTGGGCTGTGGAGTAGAGCAGGTACTCAGAGATGTATTGCTGGACCTCCAGGCTGGAGCTACTGAGGGAGTCACCTGCTTGGCACCCCCACGAAGGTTTCCATAGCTGCTGATGCCTGAGCAGGCGTGTTGTCATGATGAAGCTGCCAGTTACCAGTTGCCCATAGCTACGGTCTTCTGAATCAATCATATAGTTTTCAGGGAGGAATGTTTAAGCTTAACACAAAATTTGATGCAGATACTTTGCTCTACTCATTCAGTCATTTTGAATGTGATGGCCACACAGTACACATGCTCACTCAATGGGTCTACCGCCCCCGCTGACTAGTACAGTGCAGTCATCATTATTCACACGAGCCTGTTGCAGTCCACTTTCCTTGGCTGCCAGGTTACATCCATGTCACGCAAACTATTCTCATTATATTAACAATGGTTGGACTTTTTCTGGACAGACTATATATATATAGTCTGAGTGACATGATAGGAATTGTGGACATTTCACTCACTGTGTGATGGAGGTTGGACTAGTGCTGGCAGAGGCACAAGATAATAGACAACTCTAGCAGTCTAGGCAAGTTAACTTAAGCCAATTGTTATTGACATGTTGAGAACTGGTCAAATATAAGGTGTATTTTAAAAGGTAGGACAGAAGGATTTACTGATAGATTGGATATGTATGATGAAGGTAAGGAAAAATTCCAGATTAACTTTTAAGTTCTGAGTCTGGGCCTCTGAATAAATAGCAGTGCCATTTATTGAGATGAAAAAGGCCTGGGAGAGTAGGAAGTATATTTTTGGGGAAAACCAGCAGCTCTGTTTGGCCTCTGTTAAGTATGAGATGCATGTTAGAGAGTCAAGTGAAGTGTTAAGAAGGCAGTTGGATCTAGGTATTTAGAGCTCAATAGGAGGTCTTGCCATGGGATATATATTAAATTTTATTAGCACGTAGATGATGGTTTGGATCATCTGAGGTACTGTAATTAGAGAAGAGAGAACCAAGAATAGAACTTTGAGAGTCTATCAAGAGAGATTTGGCACAATAGGGCAAGTCAGCAAAGCAGATTGAGAAGGAGTGATCAGTAAAGGTGGAGAAAAATTAGGCAAGTGTAGACTCATTAAATCTTAGATAAAGCCGCATTTAAAGTAGGTTACTGACTACCACTGCAGATCTAATTCTTTTAGAGGGGTAATAGAAAAGATTCAGTGCCTTGAGGAGAGATTGGGAGGTTAAGAATTGAAGGCAGTGAATAGACACTTTTAAAAAATTAGGTTTGCTGCAATGGGGAGCAGAGAAATGTAACAAAGGCTGGAGAAATAAACAGGCTCAAGAAAGATATTGTTTCTTTTTTTTAAGTATATTTTATTGATTATATTGTTACAATAGTTCCAATTTTTTCCCCTTTGCTCCCCTCTGCCCAGCACCACCCCTCCCCCAGCAATCCCCCCCACAAGTCCATGCCCATGGATCATACATATAAGCTCTCCCGCTTCACCCTTTCATATATTCTTCTTACTCTTTTTTAAAAAAATTAATTAATTAATTAATTATTTTAACAATAAAAAATAACAATCCCTCCGTCTCAGACTTAAGACCCTTTATAATTTTATAAAGGACAATGGGCAAAGGTCTCATGCTCCTTTAGCTGCTTCAGGCTGGACATGGTTGTCATCCTACCTACCCTTGGGTCCAGAAATCCCTAATAAGAGTGGGGTTGTGGAGGGGAGGGTGGCCTTCCCCCATGGGGAAGGATCTTGCAGACTCCAGGTCAGCTGACTCTCCCCAGACAACATCGTGCTTGGTTTAACAGGCTGGCATCCTTGTTGTATTTTGGGGGCAACAGATTTGGCAACAGGATTAAAAGACATCATTCAACCCATAACTACTAGATGACAAAAGGCAGGTATTAATTTTTCAATGTCCCACATTAGGGAAAAGAAGGGCTTCTTTGGAGGATGGTGTACCAGGCACATCTCACCTGTCCAAAACCCTTTTGCCCATTATACTTAGTTTGGGCTGAGGAAAATATTTTAGGTTTCTCCCCTCTCAGACCTCTGGGATCTTTCTTTCCAAGCCATTAGGATAGAAAAGAGAAACCAGTTTTAAAGTGAAGCCCACAGACCACCCCATACTTCACCAACCCAGCCACTTAGTTCAGCCAAACCGCAAATGAAAAGGATAAATTAAAAATGAACTTAATGCAGTCCCTTTAATGACAAGGAGGGTAATCTTATGGAGAAAAATTGTGATTCAAGGAAAATCACAATGCTTAGTGGTCTTCGATCTTCGGCAGCCGTCCATCTCGAGAGACGATGGTGTAGCTTCTTAAGAGTCTATCTGCACTGCCGAGAATGGTTGTGCAGTCCGACTCGGGAGTGACACGGTATCTGTCTCCTCCCGTGTTGAATCGACATCTTGCGATGACGCTGGAGTGTCCTCTCCAGTGAAGCTGAAGCTACAGAGCCTCGAGAGATGATGGTGTAGCTTCTTAAGAGTCTATCTGCACCGCCGAGAATGGCTGTGCAGTCCGACTCGGGAGTGACACGGTATCTGTCTCCTCCCGTGTTGAATCGACATCTTGCGATGACGCTGGAGTGTCCTCTCCAGTGAAGCTGAAGCTACAGAGCCTGGGCAGGGTGATATGGAGGGTCTGCTGTTACCCATGCAGCAGACCCCCCTCTCTTCGCAGCTGAAGGATCCAAGGGAAAGACGGAGTCAATACAGCTTGGCTTCAGGTGCGCCGCAGGAGTTGCCGGTGTTGACTACAACGTCAAACCGCCTTAGGGACTCCGGCTCCGGATTTTCTGTCGGGGTTTACTCCCTTAGCCTTTCCCCTGAAGAGGTATGCCGCAAGGCAGCGGAGGTTTTTTGGAATCAGAGTTTTCCTTCTCTGATGTGCCCTGACTGGAAGATTGAACCAGCGACACTTAGCTCGCAGGCTGACGCTCAATCCACTGAGCCAAACCAGCCAGGGACAATGCTTAGTGGTAGACTATAAAGTAGTGCAGCTAACTGTCTTTAAAGTTTCTTTTCATTTTAAAATATGTTTTCATTTGAAAGTTAAACTATGTCTGTGGTACCATCCAAGATGTTTAATTTACAGGCAAGAAGAATGTCAAATGCCTTGCAACTGGATGTCTTTGCAATAAGACAGTCTTACAGAATTAGAGACTTGTTTGTGGGTTATGTTACATAAATTAACATGTGTTTTCTGTTTTCAAAGGGCATAAGCCTATGATCTCATTACCTGAGTGATTGTCTGTATGTATAGGCCTCACTTAATCCTATCTGCATCGCTGCTTCCTGAGATATTCTTTCTTTTTTAAAAAAGGGAGTTGAGGGGGGTGGGTAGAGGTAGAAAAGGGTAAATGGCAATAAATGGTAATGGAGAAAAAAATAAAAATAAACTATTAAAAAAGAGAAAGTTGATATTAAAGTATATTTGTATGTCTATGGAAATAATCAGAGAGGAAAAACTTATTATGCAGTAGAGACAAGAAATGGATGTAGAGTAAAATTCTTTGAAAATGAAAGGAACTTGGATTCATAGCACAAGTAGAACAGTTGGTCTTAGATGAGAATTGAGAAATTGCTTACATTTGCACAGAAGGAAAGCTAGAATATGTAATTATAGTTGCAGGTAGGGTATTGAAATTGGTAACAGAAATATGCAGTACTTCTGACTGCATTTATCTTTTCCATAACAAAAACATCATCTAAGAGTGAGAGGTAAGGGGAATATTAGTTGAGAATTTGAGTCAAGTGCAGGCATAAAACATATTTTGAAGAGGAGAAGATTGAATTTAATAGGCAAACAAACTAGGATCATTGTGTATTTTCGAGTGCTAAATTGAGACTTGTGATCCATAAATTTGAAGGGAATCCAGTCAGTATGAATACATGATTTTCTCCAGTAGTTCTCAACTGTTTGTTTGCAGACACTGAATCAACGAGTTTAATCAGGGTTGGTGTATTGCCAGCTGAGTACTGGAGAGTAAGATTGGGGCAAGGCAGTGAAGGATGCTTGCAGAGAGGTGACTATGGCGACAATGTAATCTGACTGGGCTAGAAAGAAATTGTGAAGATCAGTGACAATACATAGAATAAGATAAGTGGTAGAGGCAATTCTCAGTAAGGGCATAGACTTACTAGAGCATTAGTGTAAACAAGCTAAAAATAT
This sequence comes from Furipterus horrens, assembly GCF_987537825.1. Classification (NCBI taxonomy): domain Eukaryota; kingdom Metazoa; phylum Chordata; class Mammalia; order Chiroptera; family Furipteridae; genus Furipterus; species Furipterus horrens. Next base: position 144,412,462 of record NW_028327173.1, read on the forward strand.
ATACAATGATAGAACATTGTTACCAGACAGTATGTTTAAAATTGATATTTTAAAGTTGATGTCCTATTAGTGATGATGATGAGATCTTTGGCATGACCATGTAGCAGAGGTTGAGTGGTGGAAGTGATAGCTGGAGGAGTGTAAGAGGTCACTTAACTGAGAGAACTGAGAGGACATGTATGTGATGTCCCATCTGTGTGCAAGTTGAAGTCATCAAAATATGGTGAGTGAGGTAGATAGGAATTCAGATGTTAGAGTTATTAGTGAGTGAGGGGTAGAGACCAGGAACTAGGTAGATGAGAGAAAAAGTAAGGGTTGAAAAGTCTGATGACCTGAGCTCTAAAGTAGCAGATGTATTGAAGGAGAGATGTTTAGAAAATAGCAAAGACATGGCAGATGGCTCAAGGAGCATAAGATGTGGGAGAAAGTTCATTATGCAATGAGCAGAGCAATGAAGTAGTGGCTTTAGGGCGCTTTTAGGTTCCAATCTGATCAAGAATAGGAAAAGAACAATTCAGAGAAGAGACTGCAGGAGAGTTTGGGGATAATAGACAATGATACCAAAAGGCTGAGTGGAAAGGTTTGGTTGTATAGAAAGGGGTGAGAGATAAAGCTAGTTTAAGGGAAGAATACAACTTTATAAGTATGAGCATTGTGTGATGATGGCTGGGGCTGGATGCTTACTTAGGCTCTGACAGTGACTGAAGGGGAAAGGACGTGAAGCTTGATAAATCTGCTCCTGGAAGTCAGAATGACAGTTGTTCAAGGACTGGAGTGCTTAATCTTGTCTACTGCTAGCATTCCCAGCTTGAAGTAATCACAGACTCCAAAGAATAGCCTCATGCCACACCCCAAGGGGAAGAGCAAATGCATTGGAACCATTCCTAACTTATGTTCTTGGGGTCTGATGTGTCCCTGTTAGCTGAAGCATAGCTTAACTGGTCTGATTATATTAATCTTAAATATCTCAGATAGTTTGAGGGGGAAAAATACAGGCTTTGGACTCAGAAATATGGTTCAACACTCTTGGCAGATTACAATATTGTATTATTATTTAGCTGTTCTGAATGGTTGTCCTGTATATCATGAAGATAATTTTTTATTTATAAATATTAAATAAATAATTATTTCTAAAACATGAAAAGCAACTGAGAAGTATCACCATCTTCCTTCTTATCTTTATATAATTAAAAAAGATATTATGGTTTGATTTTTGCAAATAATAAAATATATCCAGATGGGATAGATCAGAGAGAAGAGTTATAAACTTGGAGCAGCTTATCTGTGTTCCTCAACTCATTGGCCTCTGTAGGCCTCATGATTTATGTCCCGATGACCCTTTTGCTGTTGGTCAGATGTCTGTCTAGGTTGTCAGGAGAGCTAAAAAAGTCATCAAGATACTAGTGGTGATTGTTTTTCTGGAGTACAATCAGGAATAGTTTCTTCTTATCTAAAACTCTATGTTTTCCAATATTTATTTGACAATAGTATATTTTTTGTATTCTTTTATTCTTAAAAAGGGTAACAGAATCAATAATCAAGAACAGTAAAAAAAGACCTGTAATATGGAAGGGCCCTAGATCACACTCTCAAGGAAATATACAAATGTTAGAGCTTCAAATTTAAATTGTAGAAGTCCAGCATGCCCTTCAGAAAGCAAGCAGAAAGTGTGTGCATGCAGTCTCCATGATAGACTGTGAACTTCTTGAAGTTGGGATCATATCTTTTACTCACTTTTATTGTTCTATCTTTTAGTGCCTACTCAAAAGCTATAAGTCAATGTCATCCTGTTGTTAAAAACTGATTTGCAGTTTATCATATATTTTTCCTGGGTGGCTAGACTTAAGAAGTAGGTGATAAAAATAAATAAATAACCTAGTAATGTCAAACAGTTACCCAGGGAGAAAACAATATATTGTATGCCTCTGGGTCAAAAGTTTTAAATATGGGCCATTGGCCATCTGCATGTTTAAGTTTTGCCTCCTTATATCACCTTTGCTCTTGTCTAAAATGCCTTGGATTCAAGAGCCTTTTTGTGCTACTGGCTGAAATCATGTGAACAGTTGAAACTGAAATTTCAGAGTTCTTTGACTTCACCAACCCTCAAGTATTATATTGAAGATCTGCAGGTATCTGCAGTCAACAACCTCACAGGGATGGAAGAGAATGAGTAAACATTCATTCATGCACCTTCTTTATTTGTAAAATTTTTTGGTTATTATTTTTTATAATTTAAATTGTACTCTGAGTTTTATGTTAATTGCTCTGCCACTAGAAATCTGTTCATTATATAGTGAGATGATGCAATGGTTAAGAATGTGAACTTTAGAGTAGATTGCCTTTTACAATGTTGGCTTCTTGACTTAATTAAGTGAATTTGAGCAAGTTATTCTACTCTTCTGTGCCTCTGTTTTCTCATTAGTCAAATAAGGATAATGCTATCCTCTTCCCTGAGTTATTGTGAATGTTAAATAAGTTATTGCATATGAAACACACAGTACAGTGCCTGAAACATAGTGTTTCTATATATTTGGAAGGTTTTTTTTTTTTAGAAGTTGACATTTAAATTTCTATTGCAAAAGTCAGATATGTTTATGAAGATGCAGAAATAAATGGAAGATAAAAATAAAAACTTATGGCTGGCAATGGAAACACAAGAGATAACTACCAAAAGCATATTTTACACAGGTGTCTGGGTATTTCACGGAACCCCAGGCAAGGCCCAGCTAATGGATACAACTATCTTGGGTCTGCAATTGATACGTTTGATTCTACTGGCACTGGGATGTGCATTAGAGAGGTTACTGTTACAATAACATGCTCAACTCTAATGAACAATTTGCTGACAATTTAGTCATAGTTCTGGGATCAGGTTAAGCTTTTTTATTAATACCAGCTTCCAAATTATTTAAAGTGTATAATCACAGACTGTAGACATTTTCATATCACTTTTTGTGTGTTTTCTTTATAAAATTTTATCCTTAACATAGTATTTATTGAGTGCAGATTGTATGCTAGTATATCTTCTATGGGCTAGGAACCGTTTCCTGGTCTTACAGAGGTAAAATAATAATGTATTTTATAATTTTGGCCTTAAGAAAGTATCGATTTTTCTGTGCTGTGATGTGGGCTTAAGTCATATTTTGGAAATGTTTTAAGGTATATATGATTTGGTTAGTTTTGGAAGACTCTGGTCTGTATTTGGGCAATAAGAGCCCAAGGAATTTCTTACTTTTTTGGAAGAGTATGGTAAAATGGAATTTAGATCCTGGGAGATTATTTCCACTTTTCACCAGGAAAGTCCACACAGTATAGCACAGCACAGAGGCACTGCCATTTCATGCAGAAAGAGAAGTGTTTTGGAATTTCATAGGCCTGGGTTTAAAACCAGACTTACTGTGTGGACTCAGGCACATTATTTAGGTCTTTGTGCTTCATTCTTTTTATGTATGAAATAGTGATGATCATGCCTTTGTTGCAGGATTTTTCATGGTAATCAAATAAGATAATGTATGTTACTACAAAGCTTGCACTTCTGTTGTGGTTCTTGCTGCCATGTTTTCGAGAAGTAGGAGGCTTCTGGGAGCCCTCAGCAGGGTGGTGAAGCAGTCCAGGTGCTTTGCTATGTCATGCTCTGTGCACAGCAACTCCTTCACAGTTTGCAGTGAGCAGCATGTTGGTTTGGGAGGCCATGTGACCTCCAGCTGACCACAGGTGGGGGGAATGCGTGGGGCTGAAATCACTCTCACCTAATGTGAACAACATGGGAGGTGTGCATGAATTCCTAAAAAATTTGGTTTAGTATCAGTATGATATCAGCTCAAATATTTAGTTTTGATAACTGCCTGCAAAAAAATAAAAATTAAATCTTCTCCACTCCTGCTTGCCTCATGAGACTTAATGACTTATTACTTCTTGTTCATCGCTTCATTGTCTGAGTTAGTCCATCTTCTTACCCGTTGCCAACCATGCTCTTTGGCTTAGAGTGGCACAGGCAGGCGCTGTTACTGGAGCCCAGAAAGCAGCTCCTTGTTTACACACATTTAGAAAAAGACAAGGCTACAACCTTTTCTGAAGGCTCTGAAAAGCTTAAATAATTGAATTTTAAATTTAGAAAAGAGACAATGTGTACTAGAAAATTAAGATAAGCAGTGGAAAATCACTTCTCCCCACCCCACTCCTGCTGACTTGATTCAAGACTAAATCTTGGTTTCTACAAGTGTAAAACAAGGATAGTTTTCCACCTTTTTATCTTTAAGAAATGTGAAGAATTTGAATGGTGAATGGTTTGATCTTAGTAGCAAGAAAAGAATAAATTGCTCACTTAATAAATTGCCAGGCCACTTGGGTACTATTTAGTAGATTACCTTTTCTAGAGTGCTAAATGATGGAAAATGGCAAACTGCAGTAACAGGAAGACTTAATGCAGCTTTGATCTCTTGGACTGAAAGACTCTGTAGTTCCCTTAGAATGAGATGGAATTATTTCTTCCCTTTTATCTGAGAACCAGTAAACCCTTGAAAAATGGAGGCATTATTACATTTTCCCATCTTGCATAACCATTGGGATAAAAGAGACATCATAGCTCTACATATACACACCAGAAATGGTCATTATGAACTCCAAAAAAATTCTTTTTTAAAATTTACTTATTTATATAATTTTTCATCTTTTTTATTGTTATTCTGTTTCAGTTGTCCCAATTTTTCCCCCTTTGCCCTCCTCTGCCTATCCCACCCCCCACTCCCACAGTCAATTCTCACACTGTTTTCCGTGAAAGAAAAACAAAGAGTTGTCAAAGAACATGTCTGAATGACCCATGAAAAAAGTTCTTTAAAAAGTACCATTTAGCCCTGTCTGCTGTGGCTCAGTGGGCTGAGCACTGGCCTGCGAACTGGAAGGTCACTGGTTTGATTCCTGATCAGGGCACATGCCTGGGTTGCAGGCCAGGTGCCCGGCTGGGGGCACGTGAGATGCAACCGATCGATGTTTCTCTTACACATTGATGTTTCCCTCTCTTTCTCCCTCCCTTCCTCTCTTTCTGAAAATAAGTACATAACATCTTTTTAAATTTTTTAAAAAGTATCATTTATCATTCAAGTAATTAAAAATATGGAGTACTGACTGTGCGCAAGGCTTTATGTTAGACACTGGGAGCAACACAAGTGAATGAGGCAGTGCCTGCCTTGCAATGGGGAGAAAAGCCTTTCTCAAGGCTCTTACTCTCATAGTCCTTTCAAAAGGGCTGACCTACTGCTTGCACGCTAATACCTTGTGCTGTAACAGATAGTTGCACAAATGGGCCAAACGAGAGAGCCGGAACCTAGGACAACTAAATTTTAAATTGAGATTTCTCCAGTCGGGAGCTGATTATGCCCAAGGTTCTCTTGTGTGGTGGGCTGTTCCTGGGAGTAAGTTCAGGACCTGGGCAAACCCTCCATTGTGCATTGCTGCGAAGTGTGTGTTCACTGTGAGCTCTGATAGTTATTGGTGCTATGCTGGGTGAAGTGCCAGACTCAGCCTGGGAGGAAAGGATGCATTTTTAAGGACAAGGCTATGGTTCTTCACTGGTGTTTCTAAAATACAGATTCTGTGAGAACCTCTGAAGTCCTGGGCATTAAAGAGAACCAAATTTCAGCAACTGGCAAGGCTGATGGGCCAACAGGAGTTGGAACAGCATGACTTAAATTATTTTCTGGTAGATATAGATGGTCTCACTGACTCTGAGCTGCTCCCGCAGATTCTGGTATAGTCTGGTGGCAAAAATTGTCTCCTTAGTTTGAAAATATATTCACATGATATAATGAAAACCCTAATACATATACACAAACATACATTCACAAATACAAATGTACACTCACAAATACACACATGGTTAAAAAATCTAAAACCCAGTTTTACTAGAGGTAACTGTTTTTCACATTTGGTATATTTTCCTTCTTATTTTCTAAGTTGGAGTTATATCATATATTCAGTTTTGCAGCCTGATTTTATTCATTTAGTAACACATTGAACACATTTTTCCATATAATTAAATATTCTTTAAAAAGATTATTTTGAATTATGGCTTAGTTCTCTTCTTATTGGGAATTAAATTTATTTCCTAAGTTTCCTCTACACAAATAAGCCTTTCATAAATATTCTTTTTTAATTTGATTTATTTATTGTTTTTCTATTACAGTTGTCCCATTGCTCCCCCACCTTCTCCCATAGTCAATCCCCACCCTGTTGTCCATATCCATGGATACTTTATACTAGTTCTTTAATGAGGCACTTTCCTTTCTTACTCACCTTCTCCCCCTCCTCCCTGTTCACTATTAGTCTGCTCCTTGTTTACATGTCTCTGGTTCTGTTTTGCTTGTTTGTTTGTGTTGTTCATTAGTTTCCTGTATTTGGTATTTGTCTTTGTCTTTCATTGCCTGGCTTATTTCTCTAAGCACAATTCTCTCTAGTTCCATCCATGTTTTCATAAATGGTAGGAGATCCTTCTTTCTTTCTGCTGCATAATATTCCATTGTGTAAATGTACCACAGTCTTTTGATCCATTTATCTACAGATGGGCACTTAGGCTGTTTCCAGCACTTGGCTATTGTAATAGTGCTGCTATGAACATAGGGGTGCATAGGTTCTATTGAATTGGTGTTTCAGGATTCTATGTGTATAATCCCAGTAGTGGAATCACTGGATCAAAAATCAGTTCATTTTTAGTTTTTTGAGGAAATTCCATACAGTTTTCCATAGTGGCTGCACCAGTCTGCATTCCCACCAACAGTGCACTAGGGTTCCTGTTTCTCCGCATCCTCTCCAGCACAAGTTGTTTGTTGATTTGTTGATGATGGCCATTCTGAGTGGTGTGAGGTGATAACTCATTTTGGTTTTTATTTGCATCTCTCTGATGGCTAGTGCTGTTGAGCATTCTTTCATATGCCTATGAACCCTCTGTATGTCCTCTTTGGAGAAATGTTTGTTCAGGTCCTTTGCCCACTTTTTAATTGGATTGTCTGTCTTCTTAGTGTTGAGTCTTATAAGTTCTTTATATATTTTGGATATCAAACCCTTGTCTGAGGTATCATTGGCAAATATATTTTTCTATATGCTTAGTTCCCTTTTCATCTTGCTAATGTTTTCTTTTGTTGAGCAGAAACTCTTTAGCTTGATGTAGTGTCATTTGTTTATTCTTTCCTTTATTTCCTTTTCCTTAGGAAATGTATCATTGAAAATATTGCTACATGGATATCTGAAATTTTCCTGCCTGTATTTTCATCTAGGATTTTTATGGTATCATGGCTTACATTTAAGTCTTTTATCCATTTTGTTTATTCTGGTATATGGTATAAGTTTGTGCTCTAGTTTTATTTTTTTGTATGTCCTTGTCCAGTTCTCCCAGCACCATTTGTTGAAGAGGCTCTTTTCACTCCATTTTATGTTCCTTACCCCTTTGTCAAATATTAGTTGACCATATAGACCTTGGTTTCATAAATATTCTTTTTTAAAAAAATATGCTTTATTGATTATGTTGTTACAGTTGTCCCAATTTCTTTTCCCTTTGTTCCCCTCCACCCAGTGACCCCATCTCCTTCCAGTCCCCACCCCTTAGTTCATGCCCATTGGTTGTGCATATAGTTCTTCTCAACATCTTCCTGTCTACTCTACTCCCTCCTACTACGTTTCTTAATTCCTGTACCATGTCCCTCCCTTTTCCCCTTTCTGTTCCCCGTTGACCTCCCCCCATGATGTTCCCCATACCTATAATTCTTTTCCCACTCTCATTGCCTACTTAGTTTGCCTTTGTTTTGGTTCCCTAGCTTCTGTAGTTGGTTGCTGTGATAGTTTTCATTTTAATGTTCATAGTTTTGATCCTCTTATTCCTGAACAAGTCCCTTTAACATTTCATATAACAGTGGTTTGGATCTGAGGAACTCCTTCAGTTTTATTTTGTCCAGAAGCACTTTCTCTGCCCTTCTATTCTGATTGAAAGCTTTGCTGGATAGAGTACGTTTTTGCTTTTCATTACTTTGAATATTTCTTGCCAGTCCATTCTTGCCTGCAGAGTTTCTTTTGAGAAATCAGCTGATAGTCTTATTGGGACCCCTTTGTATGTAATTCTCTTATTTTCTCTTACTGCTTTTAAGATTCTCTCTTTATCCTTAATTTTTGACATTTTGATTATAATGCGTCTTGGTGTGGTTCTCCCTGGGTTCAGTTTTTCTGGAACTCTCTGTGCTTCCTGGACCTGTAGGTCTATTTCCTTCCCCAAGTTAGGGAAGTTCTGCTTCATTATTTTTTCACATAATTTTTCAATTTCTAGATCTTCTTCTTCACCTTCTGGCAACCCTATGATTCAGATGTTGGCCTGCTTATAGCTGTCGCATAGGTTTCTGAGCTTCTCCTCATTTACCTCACTTTTTGTTTCCTCTTTCTGCACTGGTTGACTGTTTGTTTTTTCCCTATGTTCCAATTTGTTGACTTGATTACTGTTTTTTTTCCCCTCACCACTAGTTCCATATGTCTTTTTGTTCATTTCAGCAGGACTAGACCTTATTCCTTCCCCATCTTGTTTAATATCTGCTGTTAGGTCTGAAAGCATTCTTATAACCAAAGCTCTGAACTGTGCTTCAGAAAGATTTTCTATCTGCTGGTTTGTTAGATTAGATATTTTCTGTCTAGTTAGCTGTGTCACCAGGATCTTTATCGGGATCTGTGCCATCCTGACATTTTTGTGTTTATCTTTGCTTTATGGGTGGGGCTTTCACACCTCCTATGCTATAGGGGGTGGAGCCCCGTGCACTCGTCACAACCGGGTGATCCTTTTCACCACGCTGTGGCATTTTCTGCAGGGGTTGGGGTCCAAGATCAATTCCTGCCATTCACTCTCCACAGAGAGACCAGGAGCCTCCTCCTCCATCCCTATTCGCTCCGGGCCTCACAGTCCAAGGCAATGGGGGTCTGCCTTCCCCAGCACTGGAATCGCAAGCTGATGGGTCTGGTCTACAGCCAGGGGTGCTCCCCAGGTGCTTCTGGCCTCCCCTTAAATACAGGTGTCTGTGCTTACCACTGTCCCACCGCTGTTGCTGCTGCTGCTGCCACCAGCACAGCTTGACCTCTCTGCCCCAGCTTCACCCCTCCTACCTGTCTGGATGAGCACCACTTCTTTATAACTTTATACATTGGATTTCCATTTATTTTCTGTAACTTCTGGTTATTTCTGCTTTTATGGTAGTTGTATTCCTTCTTAGTTGTGGAGGGAGGTGGAGCGTGTTAGTTTAGGCCTCTGTCTTGGCTGGAAGTCTCCTGTATGTCCATAAATATTCTTATTTGTAATTACCTTTGCCTATAATTTATTTAAAGTCCTAGAAATGACATTACTTGTTGAAAGGGTACAATTTTTCAAGGTTTTTGGTATATTTCCCAAAATTGTTTTCTGAAAATTGTAGCATTTTACACCCATTTTCAACCACAGGCTTTTTATGGTACTGTTTGATAACTGATGTTGGGTTCAGGTGACTGTGTTCAGAAAAAATAATCACACAATTCACTATATTCTTGTGTTTTTTTGGTGTTTAATAGAGACAGAAATTTTTTTCTTTTTAGAATGACTTAAACTTTATAATGTTGGTTAGAGAAGAGCTTAAATATAGGGATAATTGCACATTTTGTACTTCTACCATTTGGTTTGAAGTGATTAAAATAACATTTCACACACACATGCATATATGCAGACAGAAAAAACTTATATCTAAAGATACCTTCTTTGGTGTTTTTCTTAATGCAAGAGTAAGATAAAAACACATCCACACTCACAACTCATGTATATATTTGGTGATATATGAAGGTATGTCCAGAAAAAGTCCAATCATTGTTAATATAATGAGAATGGTTTGCCTGGCATTGATGTAACCTGGCAGCCAAGCAGAGTGAGCTGGAATGTGCATGTGTTAATAATGATGGCTTTTCTATACTAGTCAGTGCGGGTGGTGGGTGCCGTTGAGTGAGCGTTTGTTTTGTGTGGCCCTCATATTCAAAATGAGTCAGTAGAGCAATGAATCTGCATCAAATTTTGCAATAAGCTTGAACATTTCTTCATGGAAAGTATTCAATCATTCAAAAGTCTTTTGGGGATGATGCAATGAGTGCAGCACAAATAAAAGTGTGGCACAAATGCTTCAGAGATGGTCAAGAATGTGTTGAAAGTGATCCATGTTCTGCAAGGCCTGAAACTAGCAGAACACCTGAGAACGTTAAATGTGTGTGTGCTGCAATCAACAGAGATCAGCAACTGACACTGTGAGAATTAGAAGCTGACTTGAAGATTCCAAAAACTACTGTGTCTGAGATTTTGACATAATATCTTGGCATGAAACGTGTTGTGGCAAAAATTTTTTCTGTGGCTTCTGCTATCAGAGCAGAAGGAACATTGTGCTGCCATTGCAAATACTTGATTCAAACTGCTACCAATGAATCAGATTTCCTCAAGGTCATAACTTTGAAGGGGACTTAGTCAGCATTGTCCTATGTACAATATTTTTAATATCTTGTACCTTCTTCAATAAATATCTCTATTTTTCATATTACATGGCTGGGTACTTTCTAGACAGTATGAAAAATTGGTATAAAATATTGGTATGGTTGTGGCTATATACACCAATATCATACCTCTGCATAGCCAATATCATATACCAGTATTATCACAGCATACATAGATATTTGTACCTGGTCTCAACTCAACATAAGTATTCTTTTTTAAACATCAACAAGATCTCATATAACTAATTTTTAATAACTGCATAGTATGTTGTTTGAGACTCTGCCAAAATTTATTCAAATAATCACCACTGTTGAACTTTAGTCTATTATCAATTTTAGCCTATACCAAGCTCTCTTGCAAAGAATTATCCCACGTACCTTTAACGATTTAATTAAATTCCCAGAAGTGCAATTTCTACATCAAAGAGCATTTATGACTCAAATGTTTTTGAGAATTATTGAAAGATGACCAGAAACAAACAGAAAGATTTTACTAGATTATCTGTCTGTGAGCAATAAGAATTCCTGGGAAATTTGTAATATGTAATTTAAAAGCTTATTTCTTGTTTTGTCTTTTTATATTTTGTCCTTGTTAGTTTTATATTGCTGCTCTAACAAATTACTACAAATTTAAGGCTCAAAAGAACACACATTTACTATCTTACAGTTTCGTGGGTCTCACTGGGCTAAATTCAAGGTGGCAGCAGGGCTCCTGATAGGACCTCTTCTTTCCTTTTTCAGCTTCTAGAAGCCACACACATTCTTTGGCTCATGGCCCCTTTCTCTAGAGTTTGCAAAGGTGAGTGAAATTCTTGCATTGCACTGCTCTGACTTCTGTATCCCCTTCCTCCCTTCTGCTTTAAGGACTTGTGATTATATTGGGCCCATCTGGATATCCAGAATAATCTCCTCAGGTCAAGGAGTGTAAGTTAATCATATCTGCCAAGTCCTGTTTGTCATGGAAGGTAGCATAGTTCCACTTTGGGAGATGGGGTTAACAGGTGGATATTTTTTGGAATAATTATTCTGTCAATCACATCATCCTTGTCCCTCTCGTTGTTTATACCCTTGTGTCTTTTATTATAATCAAACTTCATTTTTTTTCTTATGGCTTTTAAGGTGGATCCATGCCTAGACCTTTTGCTTCAGATATTAGTATTTGTTAATTCAATTATCAATCCTTAATGTGGTTCTCCCTCAAATATTTGCTAAGCAGCATTGATTTAAAAATGACGAAGATCAATATTTTACTTGATTCTTAACTTTCAAGCATCTACCTTCCAAGGGTGCATTTTTTGTTTCAAATCCCCAGGAACTGGTGTCACTTTCTCTCTGTACTGATAACACAGGATTAAAATTGTTGCACCAAATAGTCTTCTATTTTTCTCTCTCCTACTAATTTATCACAAGCAGATATTCTACCAGAAGTTGGAAGAAAGATTTCCAGCTGATGGGCAGCACCTCTACCTTGTGGAAGATTCATTGCCCTGCACATTTTGAATCTGCTGACAAGAAACTTGGAGCAGAAGTAATCAGCCCTTGCAAGATTGATTTTTGTCCCCGGCTGGCATATGGCATAGAGGGTGGAAAGGTGCTCATCTCTCAAACTAATCTTAACTATTTAGAAGCCATTATTGCAGGATTACAAATCATCAGAATACCCCTTTTCTAACAACGTTATTTATTAGCAAGACCTTCAAATTAGTCTTGTATATTGGCTTTACACTATTTTAAAAATCAACCCTGATATGTTTTGTCTAAAAAGCATTGCAGTTAGTATCATCACTTTAATTGCACAAACGTTAAGCCAAATTCCATTTCCAATTCACATTTTAAAAATAATTCAAACCAAAATGCAAATTGATTCTTGTCTTCAGTTTGTAAGAAATGCTTAAAGTCAACTTGTCATGAAGGAGAAATTGAATCTATTACCTGTGCTCTTCCAGGAAGGAAGATGTACAGAAAGGAGAATTGTGAGATTTATCTGATGTTTGGCTGATATATGGGTATATAAAATCTTAAGTAATACTGATAATGTCACACAATATTGCAACATATATTTTCAGTTGAACATTATAAGACAATAAGGCATAAATGGAAATTAAAGGGAAAAATCCGAATGGTTGTCAGGGAATACTTTTTCATTCAGAGAATCATAAACATATGGAATGGTGTGTCAGGCAAAGTTTCTAAGATGAGAATATTGGAGTAATTACAAAATGGATTTATATCCTGAGGATTGAAGTGCACACAATGGGAAAGAGCATCGAGTCAAATGGTTTTTAACCCCAAAGCTCTTCATGAGAATGCATTCCTCAAGAATTATCTAAAACTGCAAAGCATCAGAAAGACAGACGTATTTAATTCTTTAAGGAGAAGCCGTTTAAAAAAATAAGGTAAGAAAAAAAGAAATAAAGAGAGATATTATCAAGATTGTGAGGGAAAGAACCAAGCAGATGTGAGAGATGACAGTGAATAACTATTTAAATAAAATGGATGTATTAATGTAATTTCACAAATTCTGACTAAAGGCTGAATACTTGGTAAAAGTCACTGTAAGGACTTTTTGAGACTTGGTGGATGATATTTTTAGCACAGTTAACCTATTTGCTCTACACATTTTGTACCAAGAATTCTTAGTTCTTACATCTGAGTGTAGTTTACCCTGTGACCCCCACTTTCTTTCTCCTTCTTACCAAACTAAATATTGCTATGAGCACACTGAAACACTAATCGTTACTAAACATAGCATCTTCTGAGCTCTCTCTTGAATGTATGGCTATGGGTCACCTAAGCAGAGATTCTAAATTTGCCATTGCAGCTCAGGGAGTTATAAAGGGCTCTGACAGTTTGGTTCGTTGGTTTGTTGGTTGGTTGGTTTGTTGACTGAAACATGAACCAAAAGAACTTCCACAGCAAGTGAGTTGAAAATGGAAACCTGCCGTGGTTTACTGTAGAGCAAGATTCAAAAACTTAGGGAGAGTGACATGGATTTGTCCATTGAGACCAATTTATTTACCTTGGGAGGATCCAGAAGACACAACTTTTACCACAACTGAGAGAAATAAATTTGTGAGGGGAGGACTAGTATCCTTAAGGGGCTCCATGACCGTTCTTCTCTGCAGGCTAGATCTTACAGTGGGAACTGTGGCCACGGAGCTGGAAGCCCTAAATGCAGGAGTAGTTCAATTGTTGTCCAAAATGTGATTTCATGGCTTGAGAAAATGAACATAGTCCGTGGCACCTGGTATGAAGCTGTTGATTTGGCAAATTTTTTTCCCCTCAATACCTGTTAGTGAGGATCACCAGAAGCAGTTTGCTTTTTGCTGGGAAAGCCAGCAATACACCTTCACTGTCCTACCTCAAGTCTATAAAACACTTCAGCCCCATGTCATACTTTAGTCCACAGGCATTTTGATCACCCTTCCCTTCCCCAAGATATGACAGTGGTCTGTTACATTGATGTCATTATGCTAATGAGATATAGTGAGCCAAAAATAGCCACGATTCTAGACTTATTGATAAGTCATTGGTAAAGGGTGAAAAATATGAAAAGAATTTGGCAGCCTTGAAGATTCCACACATAAGTGATACTACCATAACGTACTTCTTAACTGTCTTACTATTTTATTTGTCAGTTATATCCAATATAGCTAAAAAAAATTCAAGGGCCTTCTACATAAATTTCTGGAGTAAAATTTCTAGGGGTCCAGTGGTGTGGGATATGTTGAAATATCCTTTCCGAAGTGAAGAAAAAAATGTTGCCTGTGCCTGTCTAACAATCAAAGAAGAGGCACGGTGCCTAGTGGGCCTTTTTGGATTTTAGAGGTGGGATATTCTTCATTTGGGTGTGTTTCACTGGCTTGTTACTGAGTAATATGAAAAGCTGCTAGTTTTGAATGGAGCCCAGAGCAGGAGAAAGCTCTGCAACAGGCCTTGGCTGCTCTGTTGTTTGTGCCTATGATCCAGCAGATCCAATGTTGTTTGAGGTGACAGTGGCAGATAGGGATACTGTTTGGAGGCTTTGACAGGCTCTTATAGGTGAATCACAGTGCAGACACTTCGAAGCAAGCCCTGCAATCCTCTGTAGATAACTACTCTTCTTTTGAGAAACAGAACACTTACATGGGTCACTAAGTTCCCATGCAACTTGAGCTGCGCATCAAGAATGAGGTGTTGTTATCTGATGCACCAAGCCATACGGCTGGGCATACATACCAGCACTCCACCATCAGATGGAAGTGGTATAATAGATACAACACCAAGCCTGAGCAAGTCCTGAAAGTACAAGTAAATTACATGTGGCCCAAATGCCTGTAGTCCCCATTCCTGCATTCTACCATCCTTCTCTCAGTCTGTGCTTATGGAATTATGGGGGGGTTCCCTACAGTCAGTTGATAGATGAAGAGCTCATTTGGGGAGTTTATAGATGATTCTGTGTGGTATGAGGGCAGCACCTGAAAGTGAACAGCTTCAGCAATCAGCCACTGTCTGGGACACCCCTGAAGGACAGTGGTGAAGGGAAATCCTCTGAGGGGACCGAACTCCAAGCATTACTCCTATTATTGTTCACTGTGTTTAGAAGAAAAAATGGCCAGATGTGCAATTTTATACTACTTCATGGGCTTTGGCCAATGGTTTGAGAGTTGGAAGGAAACTGATTGGAAAATTGGTCACAAGAAAGCCTGAGGAAGAGGTGTATGGGTAGGTCTTTCTGAATGGGTGAAAACCTGAAGATGTCTGTGTCCCATGTGAATTCTCACCAAAGGGTGAGACTTTGAATAATGAAGTGGGTAGGATAACCTGTTCTGTGGATACCATTTATCCACAGATGACCTTTACCCCCAGTCATCTTTATCATCATCCAGTGGGCATATGTAAAAACTGGCCATGGTGACACAAATAGAGGTCATACATGGACTCAACAACATGGACTTCCACTCAGCAAGGTCGACCTGTCTACAACCACTGCTGGCTGCCCAGTGTGCCAGCAGCAGAGACTGCCACTGAGCCCCTGATACAGAACAATTCTCCAGGGTTATCAGCCAGTTACCTGGTAACAGATTGATTACATTGGACTGCTTCCATCATGGAAGAGGCAGCATTTTGTTCTGACTGGAATAGACGATTACACTGGATACAGATTTATCTTCCCAGCATGCAATACTTCTGCCAAAACCACCATCTGTGACTTACAGAATGCCTTATCCACCATCATGCTATTGAACACAGCATTGCTTCTAATTAAGAAAATCATTTCACAGCAAAAGAAGTGGGGCAGAGGGCTCATGCGTATGAAATTCACTGCTTTTACCATGTTCCTCTACCATTTTGAAGCAGCTGGCTTGATAGAATAAATAGTGAAATTGACTGTTGAAGATCTAGTTACAGTGCCAGCTAGGTGGCAATACCTTGCTTGGCAGGGGCATGGTACTCCACAAGGCTGTATATGCTCTGAATTAGTGTCAAATCTACAGTTGTATTTCTCTCATAGCCAGGATTTGTGGGTTCAGGAATCAAAGGAGTGGGAATGAGGTGGCATCGTTTACTGTTATCCCTAGTGACCCACTAGAAGGATCTATTTTCTTTGCCTGTAGCCTTATACTCTGTTGGTCTAGAGGTTTTAGTTCCAAAGGAAAGATTGCACTAGAAGATACAATACTGATTCCATTGAACTGGAAGTTAAGGCTGCCATATGACTATTCTGGACTTCTCATGCCTCTGAATTAACAAAGAAGGGATTGATCCTGAAAACCAACAGAAAATTGGACTAAGACTCCACAATGGAGGTGAAGGAGAATATGTCTAGAACATAGAAGATCTCTTAGGGTGTCAAGTATTACCATGCCCTGTGATAAAATCAGTGGAAAACTACAACCCAGTTCAGGCAGGAGTGCTAGTGAAACCCTTTAGGAATAAAGATTTGGCTCATCCTTACAGGTAAAGAACCATGACTAGTTGAGGTTCTTGCTGAAGTCAAAGGTAATATAAAATGGATAGTAGGAGAAGATAGTTATGAATACAACTACAACCATATGACAGTGACAGAAATGAGAACTGAATTGTCATAAGTACTTCTTTATTTTGTTATGAATATGTATATATTTGTGTGCACAATATCTTTGTTTTCTTCCCTCTTTTATCTCTTTATCATGCAACATAAGATGTACTTATTTATATCATAGTATTTATTGTTTATTTTATGTCATAGTATTTAAGTTACAAGATATCAAGGAGAACAGTAAACATCAATCAAAGACAATGCATCTTCTTTTGGGGACAAAGTTAGGGTGTTTTCAGTTGTACACAGACTAATTGTATAATATTGGGCAGAAATATGACCTTGCTATTCTCTTTATCAGGAGATTAAGTATGATTTAAGGAGATCTGTATGGGTGCCAAGTCAATAAAGGGTGGTTTTATGATGGTTAATTTTATGTGTTAATTTGGAAGGTGTTTACATGTTAACATTTAAATTGGTGAACTGTAGGTAAAGCAGATGGACTTCTGTAGTGTGAAGGTCTAAGTAGAACAAAAGGACCAACCTCCCTGAACAAGAGGGAACTCTCCAGCAGACTGCCTTAAGAGGGATCTGAAGCACTGGGAGGTGAATGGACCTTACTTGGCAAAAGACATATCATATGTGATTAAGTTAAGAAACTTAAAGTAGGAAGATTATTCTGAATTCTCTGGTGAATTTAATGTAATGAAAAGGGTCATTAAAAGAAGGTAGGAAGGTCAGAGTCACCAGCCTACTGGACTTCAGCGTGGTTGTGCACCATTAGTTTTTCTGGGTCTCCATCCTTCCAGGACACACCGCAGATTTTGTACTTGCCTTCCTCTGTAATTACTGTACATAAACCAATTCTTCAGAATAAAATTCTTTCTATCTATATGCACATCCTACTGGTTTTCTCTGAAGAAACCTGACTGATATATACTGATATGTACTCCAAATATTTTACTTCATTTCTGGTTTAGGTATTTATAGCCAAAATAATTATCTGCTGACATAATTGCTTCATTTTGTGCTTGTTATAAAAAAATGAGATGAAAATGCTTAAAGAATCCCTGTAAAATTAAAGTATTACCTTTCAGAAATTATTTCACCTTGTGATTAACCAAATAAAGATGTTTACATAATCCCTAGGATAAAGAATTTTTGTTAGAAATTATTTTTTATTATGTTGAAAGAAAATATGTAAACATGAATGTAACCCTATTCAGGAAACTTATGAGATAGAAATGGTTTTATCAACCAGGAGAGTCACCTTGTTAGTGTGAATATTCTACAGCCCCTTTTATTTAGTACTGCATTAGTCATATTTCACAAGAGAATGAGGCCCTAGAGTTATTCCTTAACAAAATTGCTTCATGTGTGAGATTAGTAGCTCTCCCCAAAAGATTGTAAGTTTTGGCGAAGTAGAGAATTTGATGTATTTTTTTCTGACCTGATGTGCCTATCAGGAATAATATAGTAAATATAGTACAGCAGAGCATTAACTATGTAGTGTCATACATAAATACAGCAAATGCTCAATAAATATGCTACTTGTGGTTTGACTATTGGCCACTGCCTCTTGCCTTTCCAGATCATTCAGGAAACTGAATCACCTAAAGTAAGGTTAAGAATAAAACTCACAGTAAAGAAAATGAGCCTACAGAAAGGAATTATTGAGAGAGATAATAGAGCTCAATAACATAAATATAAATTGTATTAGGTTTCTATATTTGCTGTAACAAATTACCACATACTCAGTGGTTTAAAACAGCACAAATTATGTTACTATTCTGTAGATCAGAGTCTGAAAATAGGTCTTACAAGTCTAAAATGAAGGTGTTGGCAGGTCTGCGTTCCATTTAGATTTTCTAGGGGAAAATCCTTTCTTTGCTTTTCCAGCTTCCAAATGTTGCCTGCATTCCTTGGCTGGTGGCTCCTTTCCAGCAAGAGTGTTCTCCACCCTCTGCTTCTATTGCCACTTCTGCTTCTCTGACTCTGACCCTCCTGCCACTCTCTTCTAAGGCCTGTTTTATTAAACTGAATTCACCCCCAATAACTCAGGATAATCTTCCCATTTCAAGACCCTCAACTTAATCACATAGGAAGAGTTCCTTTTGCCATGTAAAGTAACACAATCACATAGTTGAGAGATTAGAATGTAGACATCTTTGGGAGGAGGGGCATTATTTTGCCTACCACAGAAGTCAGCATTTATTAAAAGAGTTCATGCATTCTTCCTTAAGAATAAAAAATGTTTATTGTATGTCTTTTTATTTTTCCAAATAAAGTTAAAATCAAAGAAGCCTGCATTATGAATGTGTGGAGGATTCCACAATGAAATGTGTTTTGCTGTTTTAACAGCAGATGTATTACCCAAGGACACTCTCCTTGGGAAACAGCAGGAGTCTCTTGCCTACTCTCTCTTCTGGCTTGGAATTCATCTCCTCACCAGCTGCCAACTTTAGATTGTAGTGAGCCTTTCAGTTTACAATCCTTTCAGCCAAAACCTGTTATACTGACAGGGAAGTTGCAATAGTTATGTAAATCGATAATTACAATGAATATGACATCATAAATTCATAGCACGCCCAGAGTGTTATCAGCTGCAGTATTCATGTTTAGCATGTTGAACCTATCAAACAACCTATACAATGTAACTCATTTGCAGACTTATCTAGGTATATCTTGAATTTTCTTGTTTATTTTTTAATAAAGATACAATTGTGGATTCAGAATTTAAAAAAAATGATTAAGAGAACTCTATATCTAAATACTACAAATTATGTTTTTAGGGCTTCAACATAATAACATTTTTGAGCAAGTTTGGAAATCTCTTACTAGAAAATTTTTTTTACCTTTGTCACAGATCCAAGTAAAAGGTGTTATTAGAGACTGGAAGTAGACTCTTGTTGATTGGTCTAAATGAACCCAGTCACTAGATTTAGAAATTTTATTTTCTCTCTTAATTTTAGTACCTGTTTCTATATTAGTGTTAAAAGTTAATCTATCCTTCTCCTGTATCATTTAGAGTTTGCATGGAAATAGTCATTTATTTATAATCAAATAATTTTTAAGCACCGTATGCATATGTGAAAAATGGAGATACAATGTAAGAAAGGCATGATGTCTGCTCTTGAAAAACCTATGTCTAGCAGGGGCAGGGGGCAGTCATTAACAATCATACAAATAACACATCAATATATGTACAATTGTGATAAATGCTGCCAAAGTACAGATAGAACATTCAACCTGGTCCTGGGATGAGAAAAGACTGCCTTAAGGAAGTAGCTTTAGGTTGAAGTGGGACAAATTCTATTTGTGAATATTTTCCTCAACTAGTCATTTTTCCTTCTACTACAGCTCTATGCTTTTATACTATAGACTAAACTTTTGGCTTGGACCTTTCTTCCAGTTTACTTTTTTTGTCCATGAAACAAAGATCTGCTGCCAGCACTGACTTCAAGGAATTTCTGTAGTGTTCATTGCTCCTCTAGGGTTGCTGTTCACCTTGGCCTTGGAAATAAAGTTAAAGCTTGAGCTGATTTTTGTAGAACATCCTTATCTACTGAATTTATTTTTCTTTGAATAATTCAGGCTCAGCTTAGGCTGCTTGATTTTCAGGTGAGGTATGACCGTAGCTCTCTCTTTAGCCAAATAGCATATTCTGTGCAGTGCCTTCTGCCATGGGAGCTACCTGTGCTCTCTCTCAATTGGCTGACCCATTTCCAGCAAGCAGGGAGGAGGACAAACCCAATATTTTCATGCTTAAATGTGCCTTTACAGTATTCACTCACTTATCACAGGTATTACATAGTAGACCCACCCATCCCCCCACGACGGGTGAAAATCTATGAAGAGGAACCTTACATTTATTTTAGTATTTACATATATTTATAAACCTTTCTCACACACTTATAAACCATTCCCAGTCCCTTATTAACCTTTTCCACACTTTTATAGACACTACTTATGTTCTTAAACATATTCTACACTCTTAAATCTATGTAACTTTAACAACATAAGTATACAGTACCGCAAAATCCTGCAATATAGCAAAAAACTACACTAAATAATTAAATATAATATTTTTAGAAATCCTGTGATACAGTGAGGCCATGATAAGTGAACTGTGATATAGAGAGGGACTACTGTACTTCCTTTGCTGAGATTATCTCAGAACAACTTATCAATTTACTTAACCTTACAGTGTTACATATAAATTTCTCAAGACTTATTTCAAGTAGTTTTAGGCATCTCTCATAATCTAAATTGATGAGCATTTCTGTAGAAAGATCTGCAATAGATGCTGCTGTCATTGCATAAAAATTTAAGTGGACAAACCCATAGTCGGTTTCGATATGTTTTATAAGAATCTTCAGAAAAAAGCTATTTTTGTTTTAAATGGATATATTTATGAGGCCATGAATAGAAAACGTCTTCCTTTGTTGAAAAAGGGCATTCTTCTCAACATCAGGAGATGCTGCTAGTGCCTTGGCACACTCTAGAGCACTACCTAGTTCAATTAAGCAATCTTATGGAGAGGCACTCTGTTTACTCCTTCAAAGCCCTGATAGAAAGTCAGATAGCCTGAATCTGGATCTCAGCCTTACCTATATAAGCCAGCTGTACTTTCATGAAATTGCTCAGTCTCTTCCTGTTTTCTCACGTGAGGAAAACTATGACCTACCTGTGGGCTTGCTGTGAAAATTAATTAGTAAAAAACGTCCCATAGTGTCTGGTACATGGCAGAAGACTCAGTGCTGACTATTATTAGTAGCACTGAATTTTATAACATATGGTAAATAGCATTGACAATGTCAGACCTCACAATTAGGGAGATGGGGGTGTTGGAGCAGTGGCACATAGTACCAAGCAAATGTCACTCCCTGTATAGAGAAGTGCAGGGTGGGGTGGACAAAATCTACCTGGGGTTAGAAGGTGGGCAGAAGGAGATAGATTTAGAAATATTTCTCAAATCAAGTGGCTTTGGAGCAAATTCTTGAAGAATGAAGAGCATATTGCCTGTGGAGTAGAAGAGGAAGAGCTTTGGAGACAGGGGAAGTATCAAGAAAATGTGGAAAGCACATGGGTTACCAGGGAATGGTAAAGAACACAGTGGGACTTTTTTGCATTGAGGACATAATGGGGAATATGTTGCAAAGCTAAGTTGGGGACAAGTTATATATTCAGTAAAATCCTAGTTCAGCACTCAAATCCAACCAGATGAAATATTGCTGAGGAGGGATTTGAGCTAGCTCAAGCAGTTCAGTGAGCATATATCGTGGGGGGGGGGGGTCAAGTCTATATATTACCATTTGTCAGAGCCATCAAGCTATCAAAATATTTTCATTCCTAGCTATGGTAGTTTACATACATTATTCAGTGTACCAACGTGCAATTTTTACATGTTTTCTGTGGGTCTTAGACCATGCATATTCTCCAAATAAGCAACCTTCGAACTGAAAGTAATCTCAATATGTGCTGCCAAAACCACATGAAACTCTATCTCATCTTGCCAGCCCTAACAAAATTGTGAAGGTCAAGCTTGTCTCTCATGTTCTCCTTCCTTATCAGCTCATATCTATCTATCCATCTCTCTATCATCTGTCTATCTAATCTTTAAAATATAATATATGTTAAATCTCATCACTTATTACCATTTCCATAGTTATCACTCCAGTCAAAATCACTAAGAAAATTAGAATATATACTTTAACTTAATGTCAATAAATCACAGTATATCAAAGTTTATGGGAGGTAGTTAAATCAGTGTTTATTGACAACTTAAAGCATTAAATGCTCATATTAAGAAAGAAGAAAAGTCTTTTTTTTTAAAGATTTTATTTATTTTTAGAGAGAGAGCAAGGAAGGGAGAGTGAAGAAGAGAAACATCAATGTGCTGTTGCCTTTCATGCACCACAGTCAGGGACCTTGACTACAACCCAGGCATGTGCCCGGACTGGGAATCAAACCCGTGACCCTTTGGTTTGCAGGCTGGTGCTCAATCCACTGAGCCACACCAACCAAGGATCAGAAGAAAGGTCTTAAATCAATGACTTAAACATTCACTTTAAGAAAATTCTAAGCAGAAGTATGTTAAAGTAGAAAGAAAGAATAAATGTAGGAGATAAGATCAATGAAATAGAAAACAGAAAAAACAAACAGAGAATAACAATGAAAACAAAACCTGTGTCTTTTAAAAGATAAAGATATTAGATGAACCTTTAGTGGACTGACTGGGAAAGAAGAAAAGATAAAACTGGTCAATATCAGGCATGAGAAAATGGTTCATTATTAATTCTTCAGGCATAAGCATAATAAGAATATATCATGAACGACTTTATGTGAATATATTGCACAACTTACGTTAAATGAGCAAATATTTGAAAGATACAAACCACCAAAACTCACTGAAGAAGTTAATTACCTGAACAAGCCCAAGTGGCTTCATTGGCAGTCTCTAACATTTAAAGAAGAAATTGTGCAAAAACTTTTCCAAAAAATATAAAAAGTAAAACACTACTCAACTAATTTATGTGGCTAGCAGTACTCTTACAGCAAACCAAAAACATTGCATGAAAAGAAAACCAGAGATCAGAATTTTGTATAAACATAGATTTAAAAGCTTTAATAAAATATTAGCAAACAAAATCCAGAAATATATCAAAAAGATGAATAATGACCAAGTGGTGTTTATCCTAAAAGTGTAAAGTTGGCTTGAAGTTAAAAAATGAGTCAATGTGACTTCCAGCCAAGATGGAGGCCTAGACAGACAGGTTGGGTATCCCTCTACAACTAAGAAGGAATACAACTACCTCAAAACTAGAGACAACCAGAAGTTCCAGAAAATCAAGCTGCATGGAAGTCCAAAAACAAAGATATAAAGAAGAAATACTCATCCAGACAAGTAGGAGGAGCGGAGCAGGGGCAGAGAGGATACGGTGTGGTCGTGGCAGCAGTGGCAGCAGCAGCAGGCCAGCAGAAAGTGTAGTCACACGTTTTAAAAAGTCAGGAGGGACACCTGAGGCGCATTCTCAGCTCCTCACCAGACCGTGCAGCTCACGGTCCCAGTGCTGGGGGAAATAGAGCCTCATTGCTTCTGACTGTGCAAACCAGTGGGGGATGGGACAGAGGAAGAAACTACTGGTCTCTTAGCAGAATCCACTTGCTTAAAGGGTCCCCATGGTCCTAGAACATTCTCAGACACACCCACTCTGGGATGATAGCCAGGGCAACAGGTAAAGAGGCGCCAGTCCCATATGAAAGTGGGAGAAGTGCCTGGATATATGGTGAGTGCTGAGCAAGCGGCATTGTTCCCTCTTTGACCTGTCCTCCACATACAGCACCACAACGTGGTGAAACAGGTCACCCTGTACCAACAAATCCCTAAGGCTCCACCCCTTACAACATAACAAGTGTGACAGCTCTACCTAAGACACAGAGGCAAACAAACACAGGAGCCTGTCAAGATGAGAAGATAGTGAAGTATGGCCCAAAAGGTGGAACGGATCAAGGTTTCAATGGGAGAACTAAGCAATGAGGAGATAGCCAACCTAACAGATGCAGAATTCAAACCACTGGTGATAAAGATGCTCACAGACTTGACAGATATGCTTGAGTATGGCAAATGCATAAGGGAAGAAGTGAAGACTATGCTAAAAAAAACAAAGGAAAACCCACACAAAACCAATGATGAAGGGAAGGAAACTGGGGTTCAAATCAATGATTTGGAACATAACGAAGATAAAAACAGTCAACCAGTACAGAATGAGGAAACAAGAATTGAAAAAAATGAGGAGAGACTTAGGGACCTCTGGGACAACTTTAAAAGTGCCAATGTCTGAATCATAGGGGTGCCAGAAAGGGAAGAGGAAGAGCAAGAAATTAAAAGCTTATGTGAAAAAATAATGAAGGAAAACTTCCCTAGTTCGGTGAAGGAAATAGACATACAAGTCCAGGAAGCACAGAGAGTTCCAAACAAGCTAGACCCAAGGAGGACCACACCAAGACACATCATAATTAAAATGCTAAAAGTGAAAGCTATAGAGAGAATCTTAAAAGCAGCAAGAGAAAAGCAGAGAGTTACCAATAAAGGGGTGCCTATAAGACTATCAGCTGGTTTCTCAAAAGAAGCTTTGCAGGTAAGAAGGGACTGGCAAGAAGTATTCAGTGTGATGAAAAGCAAGGACCTACAACCAAGATTACTCTATCCAGCAAAGCTATTGTTTAGAATGGAAGGGCAGATGAAGTGCTTCCCAGACAAGGTAAATCTAAAAGAGTTCATCATCACCAAACCATTATTATATGAAGTGTTAAGGGGACTTAATTAAGAAAAAGAATTTCAAAACTATGAACAATAAAA